>NW_017305705.1:3446372-3449515 GCF_001594115.1 Trachymyrmex septentrionalis | reverse complement strand
TATATAATATTTTTTCCCGGGAATAGATGTGTGCAAATTATAAAAGTAAGTATAATTATAGCATTTATCTGGATATAGTTTACGTAAATTTTATATTACGCACCTAATATTATTATATATACATTTATTTACAATAAAGTTAATTACAGTATTAACGCGTTGCATAATTTGTACGTGTATAGAATTTTACAAAAAAGTTTAATTTCAAGGTAGCTAAAAATTTAATCAAATTTGAAATTAATTTGGTTTATTTTTATATTCGATAATTGGAATGGGATTCTGATAATTAAATAAAAACTTAAAATTAATTTAAAATTTTATTCAATTTTTAATCCCTCATTTCCAATTATCAAGCATGTACATATGACATGTTTAATCCTACCTGTCTATACTTATCATCCTATCTATCATACTTGTCCTACCTACCCGTATTTTCATTTATTCGTGCCTATTCGCGAATACCTATCTTCACCCGTATATTCCTACCTACATTACTTCATAAATGTGCAATAACATCGCAAATATATAATATATATTAGAGACTGCGTTCAGAGAAAGTAGAGTTTCGATTGTTGTAAAATTCTTGAATACGATTAGTTCTTGCTTTTGGTTCCTTATGGATTTAAATGTACAAACCAATCACATAGAAAAATTTTACAACAGTTGCAAAATTGCTTTCTGTGCTGAACGCAGCTAATGTCTAACCATATATCCTATCGCGTACTAATAAACTCAGTGGGATAACTTAATCGCGATCATACTAATAATACGAATAATATAATTAAAACAAGCTCTTTCAATCTTTAAAGTACAAAAAAAATTGATAAATAACAAGGTTAATAAGAGTCAATGCGGATAATTAAGGGCAGGTTTTGTAGATTTTTTTTAATCTAGCAAATACACACTTGTGTGTGTACTTGATTATCCGCGCTGTGTCTCATTAGTTCTGTTGTTTGTTGATTTTTTTGTATCTTAAATAACTTTCAAAAAATATAAGAACTCGCAATTTGCGAGCAAATTACCCTCCCGAATATTCAGTTTACCTTTTACAAACTTAGATATGTGATGTCACACACCAACCTACCTCTCAAGAAGCAGAATGTCTAAAATCGACGCATAAGACAACTTTAAGATATCTTTAAGAATTTTTTAAGAAACATCTTTAAGATATTTCATTCATAAAAATTTAAACGTTCATATTAAACATAAATTTCTGAAATTTTAATCATTTATTTGTATTGTTCCATGAATAGTAATAGAGTTTTGTTCTAATCAGATATCTATTTTTTAGTATTGCAATTTTAATTTCTGGCGACGTATTTATTACAAAAATACAATAAAATAAATAGACAATAAGAGATGAATATTATATTTCTTGTTATCGTTCCTTTGAATAACTTGACTTCCTACATGTGGAATAATGAATTGTAATCTGTGGAAAATAAGGTCAGTCATATTTGGCTTTTTAACGAAGAAACTTACGGCTATTTCCCATCAGAAAAGGGAAATGCTCATCCTCAGTCGTACATATTAAGATTTGAATTCCAACATTGTCATAAGATTATTGTCAAGTATGATAGTATTTAAGGATTCGCTGATGAAGGTTTGAAGAAAACCGAAACGTACGAATAATATGGTACAGATAATTATTGTACATTTATATCCTATGCAGACATTTTTTGTTAATTATATATCAATATGCGCACCAATATCTGCGCTGTGTATATGCTCTTATTGTTCATTTTTTATTGTATTTTTTTAATTTCGAGAACCCGATTAATATTTATAATTGTATTTATTAAAATTTAATAATAAATATTTTTACTAAAAAATATTAATAATCTTTATAATCAAAATTTCCGTTATATAAATATAATTTCGTTATATGAAAAAATAAAAAATATTTTGTGAATAAATTTTGAAGACATTAAATTTTATAACATTCAGTACAAATAATTTTATATATAATAATAAATTAATAAATATATAACTAAAGTATTATGATGAACTACTAGAAGAATTTAAAATTC
Organism: Trachymyrmex septentrionalis; assembly: GCF_001594115.1. NCBI lineage: Eukaryota > Metazoa > Arthropoda > Insecta > Hymenoptera > Formicidae > Trachymyrmex > Trachymyrmex septentrionalis. Next base: position 3,447,485 of record NW_017305705.1, on the reverse strand, counting down.
ATTTGCAATATCTTTTTAGTTGATTGTATCCGGGACCTATAGAGAACGGTAGAGTAATAGTAGTGAATGTGGATCGACAATTTATGAGGAGCCGTGGAGTACCACTTGCCTACCGCAGTACGTAAGGATCGGCATATTTCTGAGAAAATGTTTGGACACAGAATACTGGAGCGGCGAGGAGCCAAAATGCATAAAATATCATATCTTTGAAATGTATATATAAATAATATCGCTTTTGAAATGTGATATTTTTATACTACGAAAAATCTTCAAACTTTATCAGCTAATTTCAAAAATTTTTTTAAAACTAAATACTAAAAAAATCTTTTATTAAAGATCCAGCAGCAGATTACTCAAAATAAACTTAATGTCATTAATATTACAAATTGTTTATTTTATAATGGATAATTTTAGGAACGTCGAGGAAAAATTTGAATCAGGTACTTGATTGTTGTTTGCAGTGACCACGAATGAAATAGCAGAATCTCAAGGTGTAGACACGAGCGTTGGCATCAGAGCGTTATTATCTTTATATTAATTATCCTCGAATTTTATCTTAGGCTGTGAGTATTGTTTCTCGAGATAATATACACATTTTGCTCAAAGCATATTTACAAATTATATTTGCAGACGAAAAGCTCCGGTCAAAAACGCCGAAAATATTTAAGTCGCAGAACGAAAGAAAGATCAAAACGCCGCCATCATGTCTTACGCGACATTGAATGATGGCATGTAAAATACCATGTACGAGAACGTTCCCGAGAATGGTCTCTACGACAATTTGTTCAGTCTAGGTGGCAACGCGTACAGATAAATCATAACTGTGCAAAACAATTTAAAGAGACGCATCAATTCGATTCATACACTGTAGAAAAATATGTAAAATTACATGAAAAATAGGTATCAAAATAATATGTAAAATTGTGCTTTTGTAATAAAAATTAATACTTTTATCTCTAATTGTATATAAATATATTTTTATGTTTGACAGAAAATTACACAATAATAATAGCATTTTATAACTTTTATGTAAATGTACAAATTTTTGTAATATCATATAACATAATGGTAATATACCACAATATTTATATTTTTATATATGTCAATAAAATA
>NW_017305705.1:3439942-3446272 GCF_001594115.1 Trachymyrmex septentrionalis | reverse complement strand
AACTTAAGAAAAATTTTATGAAATTTGTTGGCGAATTAAGATGTAAAGATTTCTATAAATTTAACTTTAATTATAAATTTACTTTCGCCAATTGTTTAATTACTATAAAAAGAAATAATCTTATTTGTAAGTGACTTTAGTATGACTTTAGTACAGTTGTGACTTATGTATCTATACATATAAAGGTATATTTATATAAAGATACACCTTTAATAATGGGTCCTAAAAATTATCCCCATTATAATTGTTGTAATTTTACATGTAATTTTTTTTCACTGCAGTATAAAATGTAATTATTATCCCATTTGTGTTCGAATCTCTGTCATGTTAAATAACAACTTTATGAAATAAACTAATTTTAATCTTTTGAGGATCGGAGCTTTCTAATAAAGTAACTTAATGAAGACTTTACTTTCTAAAGAAAACACTGAATTTGATTCTGGTCTCAGAATTCTAAAATTTAAATTTCAAAAAAATAATCTAATTATTGTGCAACTTGGTTTTAGAAGATTTTTAGTAATTTTGAGTTCAAATATAGCCTAAAAAAATATCAAATTTTTAAAAAGACAATAATCTCCATGAAGAAGGCTTTAGTGTTGCAATGTTCAAAATCAGAATTTGAAAGTTAGTTTTGAAATCAGTACCTATTCAAAAAGAAATTGGAAACTTGATGTTACTTTGGAATTAATAACTTCCTAAAACCGAATTTTTTATGATAACCAAATTACTTTTTTTGAATTCCATTCGTCATACTATATCTACTATTTTGAATTTTTAAATTTTTACCTCAATTCAAATAAAGCTTTATCAAATTATCCCAGGCCAAACTTCATAAAAATTCAGCAAGAAATTTATGAAATAAAAGAGTGACTCCAACCGGAGTCGTCGGTCCACAAAAAGTTAATTACTTAAAATTATTTTAAAATATACTATAGATAGCGAATTGAAAATTTATTAAGGTGTATAATGTATATACACACAGAAAAAAACGGCAACGATTGCCATGACCAAAAGTCGCCCATCAACACATTTTTCGATTATAAGAACTGTAGTACGATTAACTATAAGATTGGTATATCTTAACAGTTATGGCTGTAAAGAAGAATATGTCTATATCTTACGATTATCACGATATATTGATGGACGAAAATTATTACTTCCGGTGGCAACCGTAACATTTGTTTCTGTGGTCGAAATTTATTTTGTAATTATTAAATAAATAAGATTAAATAAATAAAATAAGAGATAAATATAAGATTGATATCGTGTTATATAAATTGGTATGTATTCGTAACAGATATGGCGGCCATTCAAGAAGAATGTACGACAGATCCGGACGTTACGAGGCCGAATCAGTTTCCAATAAAAATAGAATCACTATCAACAAAGTGCCTATGCGATAGCTTGTAATTCCATTGCCGCTTTATTTTTCTCGATGTCAAGAATCGCATGCAGAAAACTGTCGATTTTTCACCGTTCTCGAGATGTGTGCAGAAAATACCGAAGAATTTATCGTTATTTTACAACAACTTGCTAAAAACGCAATAATTTATGTAAATAATACATGCAAAAGAGAGAAGGAGAGATATGTGGAAAGAATTACACATTGACAAGATTTTTTTTTTCTGAGGATCAACTGTTTTGTATAATTCTGTCTATATACGGTGTATCAATTATTTAAGAATTTATTATACGTAGGCTCTAAGTAACATGTTGTAAGTTTACAATTGTGCGAATAAAGAAATCAATGCTCTTTTATAAGTTCACACTTTGTTACATTATCCCGCTTAATTTCCCCTTCAAATTTAGTTTTCAAAAATTACTCTATTTTCTAACGCTAATCTTTAGAAATTGGATGACTATAAAATTCGCAGAGAATCGGACATACATAACTTTATTTTAATTAGTTTTAACTTGTTTATTTTAAGGAAACGGATGTATGCAATGCTATACATTTGTCCATATATTGTTATTAAATCCATGCATACATGTATTCAGGTATGTACATAATATACTAATAAAATTATCATACATCCGTTACCTTAATAAAAATGTTGATTCATCACTCACCGACCCGATGCGCAACAGTGGAATTATATCTGCAATGTCGGTACGATGATTCTGTAACAAATAAATTAAAATCCAAATTTAAATAGAATAAAGAAATAACTTAATCATTACTTTAAAAAATAATTGCTATATGAACGCATGCAGTTTGCTGAAAAATAATTATGCAATTTAAAAAATATAATTTTTGTAAGCATCAAATTTTTGTACTCATTATTTAATTAGATATAAAATAATTGTATATTCTCTAAAATAATTATATATATTTTCTAAAATAATTAGAGGAAAGTCACCGATATCGACATATCACTTTGTTTTTAGATAATATTTCTAAAACAAAAGGTACAAATAAAACTTTAAAAACATAAGTACAAACTAAAAAGTATCTTCCATCAGATAGTATAAACTATTTTTATAATATTGTTTGCAATTTAGCAATAATTATTTTTTTCATAAAGCAAGCAAAAATAAGCGTCTGACAAAATAGGCTCCAAAACTGACACAGTGGGCAATAGTGTTATATATTCCTACTTTTTTTCTTTTACAGGAATTATCTGTATAGAGTACCTACAAGTGAATATATATAAGATATTCTAGAATCTCTTCACTCTCTCTCTCTTCGTTATAAAATATTTTTATTGAATTATATGCATATTTATTTTATGCTGTTCTGCAAGATGCAAATATGTAACGCGATAGTTTTTCAAGAATATTCTATATATTAAGACAATTGTCTTCAGCTCCAATAAAGCTATCTGACATTATGAAGTAACGTTATAAAGATTAAATTAGCTCATGATCTGTTTTACAGACAGGTGTGGCGGTTTATACTGCACCTCAATTTTATATTTAAAATCATATTATGAAAAAACTAAGAAAAAAAAAATATAAATAAAACTGATTTAAGAAGCAAGCATTTAGAATAACGTAACATTATCAATAATATAGTTACTGTTATTTAAATTACGCAATTTACAAAAAAAAATCGTAAAAATTTTATTTTCACAATCATAGAATTCGTTTCTAGTTAATTTGGTATAGAAATAAGTCACAAATATAAAATTTATGAGTTTGTAGTATATCCTATGTTAGTATCCTATGTTAGTATCGGCGGCTTTTCTCTATATATATATATTCTAAAGATCTTAGCAATAAATAAATTTGTACAAAATTTTTAAATAATTTCAAAGTAAATTACTTAAAAATTTTATACAAATTTATTTTTGCTAAAAGTTTTTTAAAGAATATATATAAATAAAATTTAAACAAAGTTATTAGAGGTGATAACATAAAACAAAAATAAGAAAGAGCATACAGCCACATACGCAAATTATTATTCGCCAAATCATATATTTAAAATATAATTACATGTAAACGTTTCGGTCAAATAGGACCATCGTCAATATAGTTCAGAGTATGCAAATGTTAAAAAATATAATTTAGCACATTAGGATGTCGCAGTAAAAAATTCCAAAAATTAATCCTGTCTTCATAATCTCTTTTGCAGTGAAATTAAGAATTTATTCTTGATATTTATAACTTGTATGTTGAAACACGGGTCACTGTGATTACATGAAATTTCGTACAGAATAGTTTTACTATCTTATATAATATTTTTCCATCTTTATACACTAATATTCTTCGAAAAAATTAGCGTCGCATTATTGTACTATATTGATAGATGTGAAAACACGGATTTCTGGTAATCCCATGTTTTAACATACAAGTAATCAAGAATAAATTTTTAATTTCATTGTAAAAGAGATTGCGAAGACAGGATTAATTTTTGGAATTTTATATTGCGACATCCTAATGTGCTAAATTATATTTTTTAACATTTGCATTGACTTGATTGTGCTAATGATAGTCACAACTTCACCGAAACGTTTACATGTAATTTTATTTTAAACATATATGACTTACATGAATAATAACATGTGTACGTGGACGTATGTTCTTTCTTATTTTTGTTTCAGAATATATATAATTATTATTATAGAAAATATGTATAATTATTTTATCTAAAAATTTTATACAAATTTATTTTCGCTAAGATCTTCTTTATAAAATATATATAATTATTTTAGAGAATATAGAATTATTTTATACAATTATTTTATAGAATATAAAATTATTTAAATCATTTTACATATTTAACAATGATTTAAAAATAATCATTTTTTAATCATTGTCAAATAAAATAATTTAAAAATAAGCGAAAAAAGAAATAATTAATTTTGCACAAATAAAAAATAATATTTACCGTCAGGTTTCTCCACCGGTGCCCGATGTCTCTCTCAGACCTCCGCCTCCTCTCAGAATATGCACAGGACACTCGCGTAAAACACTCGCGAATATTACACTGTAATCGCGCGCGGACTATTACTTGAATCCGATAACTTGAACGACACTCCCGAAACGCCCGACGCGACGAACCGGCTACGGTTCGTTTACTTTTCAAATCGGCGACGAGGGTACGTTAGCTTCGTCAGAGGATTTTTACACGAAGAGAACGATTTTATCCAATATCTAAAAATTTATATAGATACTTTCAGATATATCCGAAAATTTTGAGACATTTGAAAAAAATCGTTCTTTTCTTGTAAACATCCTCTGAGTACTGAGCCCTCCCACCACGACAAGGTGTACCCGTGAGAGGGAAGATAATCTGAAAAATATAATATATAGCTATTACCTATATTATTATGCAATTACTATGCAATCGGTTAACTTTTAGCAAGGAACATCAAACACACACGTCTGCAATTCGTTATCATTGCGAAATAAAGTCAGAACAGATATTAAACTATATTAATTGTGAAAGAATTGTGAATTGCGTTATTCGCATGAGAATATTCATATTAGCATTGATTTTTTATGCCTCGTGTCTGTACAGCTACTTGTCTGTATGAACGGTATCAATTCACAATTCTTTCATAATTAATATATTGTAGTTTAATATCTGCTCTGACTTTATTTCGCATGTACTTGTACGAGCTTCGGGAATGGAATGACGTAGAACTAGGTGTAAACATGACGCGCCGCTCTGTGCTATCTCGTATCATCCCCACCCCAAGGTCACGCGCCAACCGTCTGTCGAAACATTAACATTCACACATTTTACAAAATAATCTACTCATTACATTTTAATATTCATCGAAGAATATTAAAATGTAAAGAGTAGATTATTTTGTAATATATGTTACACGATGCTTTATTATACGATTTATGTTTTACTTCTTGAATTCTTTATACACGACTCATCTATCTGTATCTTAGGCGGATATTCATAGTGTCAGAGTTTATATTGAGACCGTCTTAAGTACAATTTTAAGAAATCACGAAGATTTTAAAAGATCAGAGAGCGTCTTAAGACATTACTTAAGACAGTCTTGAAATAAGAACAGACTATACTATATATACCGCCCTTAGATATCTCTAATTTATATATCCGTAAATGTATATTATAAATTCTGTTTATCGGTTACTAAATTTAGTCGAAATTGTTTAATTTAAAAAATGTTTGCGTTTATCTTTATTTGAAAAACGTATAATTTATTATTAATCTTTATTTATGCGTAAACGATCAAAGAGAATAAAGAATGAGATATAACTCTTAATACACACCTTAGTTTTGAGCAACATTACTATTAGGGCAGCCTTACGCAGTTAATTATCAATTCGCGTTCGTGAATATCTAATTTTCGTAGCGACCATGTCACGCATCCGTCTCCCTCAGCGGGCGCCGAGCGAATGCCGAAGTGATGACGTAGCGACATAGGTACGCTCCCCATCGCTTTTCGCCGCGCGAGCCTTCCCCTCGCTTCTCGCCGCGCGTCCCTTGCCCGGGTTTTTTCCGCGCGTCACGTTCCCCCTCGCTTTTCGTTTGTTTAGATTACACTCACTGCGTACGAAAAATATTCAACGGTTTATTTAATTATTTGTATTTTACACGATTTTGACAAACGGATATTGCCGTACATTTCGCGTTTTGCTTTGTGGCATTCTCGGGCACAATCCTGTATTATTTGCATGGTTCTTTTAAACGAATTAGTAATTATTCGCGTGAGGTATTTTTGATATTCCAACATTATATCTCAATTATCATCATTCTTTTTAATAATTCATACTTAAAGGTTGATAAAATATCCTATTAATGTTCTTTATATAAAGATACATGCGAATTTACTTAATATCGTAAAACAATTTGTGCTAAATACAGTTTTGGCTAAAAGTATTAAATATCTTGTTGATCATTATTTA
>NW_017305705.1:3418560-3439842 GCF_001594115.1 Trachymyrmex septentrionalis | reverse complement strand
TTATTTTTTACCGAGCAATAATCGGCATTACACGTAAGTTTAAAGAATTTTTCAAACACAGAATAATTTTGAGCAATAGTAGTGTCATAAATTAATTTTTTAGCTGAAAAATTAAACAATGATCAACAAGATATTTAATACTTTTAGCCAAAGCCGCATTTAATGCAAATAATGTTCTGCAATATTAAGAAAATTTGCATTTATTTTTATATAAAGAAGAATTTAAATAATATTATCAACTTTTATTTAAGTATGAATCATTTAAAAGAATAATAAAAATTAAGACATGTGATGTTGAATCATCAAAGATACTCCACATATGCGACATAGTGTTGAACATCAAAGACACTCCACACACGCGATATAATGTTAAACATCAAAGATACTCCACACGCGCGACATAATATTGAACATCTAAGATATTCCACACACGCGAACAATTACTGATTACGTTTACAAAAACCGCGCAAATAATATAGGATTGAACAAGTGCTAGAGATGCCACAGAGCAAAGCACAAAATGTACGATGATACCCGTTAGTCAAAATCATATAAAATACGAATAATTGAATAAACCGTAAATATTTTTTATACGGCATAGTTAAATATCTAAACGGCGCCCGGCGAAAAGCGAAGGGGGCGTGCCGCACGGAAAAACCCAGGGGGGGAGAGTGTCGCGCGGCGAGGTGGTTGACTACGTCATCACTTCGGCATTCGCTCGGCGCTCTCAGAGGGAGACGGATGTGTTTTACGAGTCTCATTAATTAATGGCGACTAGATATCTACGAATTGTCTAAAACTAGGAGTATTCTAAGAGTTTATAGGTTGTATTACACATTTTTTCCTTTATTTCTTAGATTCATTACTCATATACAGATCACGAATATTTCAAATATTTCGTATGTTCTCAGATGTACGGTAACTAACATTAAAAATGAGATTCTTATTGTTAAATGCATGCTATTTACACATATTATTCTATTTAGTCGAAATTGTTTTATAATTTAAAATAAATTCTTACATTTATCTTCATTAAAGGATGTATGATATATTATTATAATTTTTATTTAATTGTACATCAAAAAAAAAGAGCAATCAAAATTGATATTGGGAATATAATATTGGGATGTTAAAAGAATTGCACGTGAGCAATTGTGTAAGAAAAATCACGCTAATAAGAATCTCTTTTTACTTCTTGCCTTTTGCACATTGTAATTGGTACAAAAATATTTAAAATTAACGTCAATTATGTTGTATTATTCCTCGGTATATCACAATATAATTACGATATCACGACTGATTAAACGACTCGCTCCACTAAAATTAGAAATAATTGTTTTATTAACCAAAGAACATCAAAAATGTAAAGAATATATTGTTTTACTTATTCGTAATATTCATTATTATTTCGACAATCAGACGGTTGACGCGCGGCCTTGAAAGGGGGGGAATGGCACAGGGTGGCACGGAGCGGCGCGTTGTTTACGTTATGCGCGTAGTTACCGCTAGGTCATTCCCTTCCCGAGATTCGTACAAACAGGTAGTCGTGTCGCATGCGATTCTTTCACATTACTTTTTAAAATCTTATTGCGAAGTATGCCAAATATGATACGAAACGTTGTACTTTATGAATAATTAATCATTCTAGTATATATATAATCGTATATGAATATTCATAAAGTACAACATTTCGTATTATATATCTAGCATTTTTTGCGATTATTATATGTTTTAAAAAGAAATGTGAAGAAGAGCAGTACGCGACACGGCTACTTGTCTGTACGAACGGTATCACACGAGGCATTAATGCTAATATTCTCATATGAATATTCTCATGCGAATGCAACGCAATTCACAATTCTTTCACAATTAATATAGTTTAATATCTGTTCTGATTTTATTTCGCAATGATAACGAATTGCGGACGTGTGTGTTTGATGTTCGTTGCTAAAAGTTAACCGATTGCATAGTAATTGCATAGTAATATGGATAATAACTATATATTACATTTTTCAGATTATCTTCCCTCTCACGGGTACACCTTGTCGTGGTGGGAGGGCTCAGTACTCAGAGGATGTTTACAAGAAAAGACGATTTTTTTCAAATGTCTCAAAATTTTCGGATATATCTGAAAGTATGTATATAAATTTTTAGATATTGAATAAAATCGTTCTCTTCGTGTAAAAATCCTCTGGCGAAGCTAACGTACCCTCGTCGCCGATTTGAAAAGTAAACGAACCGTAGCCGGTTCGTCGCGTCGGGCGTTTCGGGAGTGTCGTTCAAGTTATCGGACTCAAGTTATTGTCCGCGCGCGATTATAGTGTATTCGCGAGTGATTTACGCGAGTGTCCTGTGCGAGAGGATGTCAACCCGATTCTGAGAGGAGGAGGAGGTCTGGGAGAGGCATCGAGCACCGGCGGAGCAACCTTGCGGTAAATATTATTTTTTACTTATATAATATCAATATCTTTCTTCTGTTAAATTTATTCTTGAGTAGTTTTATTTTAACGATTTAAAAATATTAATATTAGAATAAAAGCATTATTTTAAAATTATTTTGAAATTTTATAAATATGTATTTTTAAGAAAATGTATAATTATTTTTATAAATATAACTGAATAGTGAATTAAAAAATTCGATGCTTGTAAAAATTATACATTTTGAATATTATATGATTTTATTTTCAAGAGAACTTTGCATTTAATTTTTTGAAATATTGGTTGATTTTTTTATGTGTTTTAATTTTTATTTCATACTTTTTTTTGTTACAGAATCATCGTAGCGACGTTGCTGATATAACTCCGCTGTTGCGCATCGGATTGGTGAGTGATAAATTAATGTTTTTATTGGGGCAACGGATGTGTGGTAATTTTATTAATTACTATATATCTATAGATGCATATATGCATCAATTTATTAAAAATATACGGATAATTATATGTATCCAGACATCCGTTGCCTTAAAATGGATAAGTTATAACAAATTGGGAAAAACTTCATCCTGAATACTTTTTTATTATATGGAATTTATTGTGCATGCACTGTGAAATTTACAATGTCACGTTATATCAACTCAGTAAAAAATGTTTTTATTATAAATATGTATGAATAAATATCCATAAATATGTATAATCATAATATATGAAATATGTCCGTACATGTTCATACATCTTTCTTTTGTAAAATTACTTTTAGTGTGATTGAAATAATAATAGTAATGTGAAAATATTAAAAATGATTAAAAAGATAATTTTTATACTATTTGTTTTAGAAAAAAATCAAGTTTGAAGAAATGTAAAAAAATTACTTATGTATAATTATATATAAAATTATGCATAATTAAGTATGAGTAATATTTTTTACATTTTTTCAAACTTATTTTTATTCTGAAACAGTAGAAATTAATACTTTAATTATTTTTAATGTTTTCACACTGTTTATTTTTATTACATTAAGAAGTAATTTTACAAAAGAAAAAGATATGTATGAACATGTATGAACGCATTTCGTATATGATTATACATGTTTATAAATATTCATGCACAAGAATTTTTTTACCAGGGCACTTTGAATTATTTCTAATTATTATTAAATTTAGCTAATTATTTGTATCAAATTTTTTGTACTAATGGTAAATTCATACACGTTAATGAACGCTTGATTATTAAGTAATTTAATCTGAAAATTGTAATAAAAAAATAAGTTCTTTTGATAGTCGTTTTTTATATTAAATTAATGCATCTTGGAAATTAAAACAAAAAAAATAAAATATTTGTATTTTTCAAATATATAAAATACCGGAATTTAAAAAATAAAGATTATATAAAATAATTAAAGTATGACATTATTATCTATGGATACTATTATATAGAAAAGTGTTTATTACAGCCGGATAAAAAATTTTTCATGCATGAATATGTATACATATATATAAACATACATAAACATGCATAAATATTCATAAACATGTACAATTATATATGAAATATGTTTGTACATGTTCATACATCCTTCTTTTTTTTTGTAAAATTATTATTCAGCGTAATAGAAATAATAATAATAATGTGAAAACATAAAATATAATTAAAGGGATAATTTTTGCATTGTAACGTGAAAACATTAAAAATAATTAGAAAAGTAATATAATTTTTTTACATTCCTTCAAATTTGTCTTTCCAAAACAAATAGTATGAAAATTACTTTTTTAATTATTTTTAATGTTTTCACGTTATTATTATTATTTCTATTACATTAAAAAGTAATTTTACAAAAGAAAAAAGGATGTATGAACATGTATGGACATATTTCATATATAATTATACGAGTACATGTTTATGAATATTTATGCGTGTTTATGTATGTTTATACATATTTATATATATTTATATATATTCATGTATATTCATGCATAAAAAATTTTTTACCGGGAGTTTAATAAATATTATTTTATTATTTTTCCTCTAATCTATCCCATCTTCAAATATTCATTCAGGATTAAGTTTTATTCAAGTTTGTGCAAAAAAGCAATACCTATATTCACATATACGTATATGCATAATATGAACTGTTTTCTAAGAAATTCCGTCTATTGTTTCACATTTCTTTGTATACATCTTACTAATGAAATGATAAAAATTTTAATGTTGAACATATAATTTATTAATCTCGCGTTTCTGTAAAATACATTTTATGTTTATTAATTATTATTATTTATCTCAATGCATTTACTTGAGCCTAATCTTTTATAACTTATCCATATGTAGTAACTGGATTTTATACCAGTTAAAGTAGTAACATGATGTAAGATCCAATATACATTTTATCAAGAAATTTAAATTAAGAATTTTATCTTATAATTATTTTAAAATTGCGTTCAAAGTTTTACATGACTTAAAATATTTAATTTTGAAATAATAAATTATTCAAAAAATGATTCTAATAATATACTAAATACGATAGGGATATGTTTACTGATGTGAGAGAAAATTATCCCTTTCGGATCTTACATCATTCTGAATTTCTTATCTCCGCATGTTTTGAGATGAAATTCAAGCAACAAATCGTTCGAATCGTTCGAAAAATACGTACATGGGCCTTGAATTTTATCGGATGATAATCGATTTAATAATTTTTGATCATTTATTCTTAAATTAAATTTTTTTGATTACATTATTACAAAATTTACATTAAGAAATTTAATCTAATTTCGTAATATTTGAGATTCTTTTGAAATAAAAATGTTATTGACGTGAAATTTTTTATTTATTTTAGATTTATTTTTAATCGAATATTTATATTTTTGATTTTGAATAAACACGAGTAGCAGCATAAATGCGAAATTTATATATTCGTGTATTAATAGAATTATTATTACTATTATTATTATTATTATTAATTGTTTATATTAATATTTAATCAATTTTATTAATATGTTGGCCTCGCGACGCGTTCGTGTTTCGCGCATCATACAAAAGCGTAAAGTCTTACGCTTATTGTCAGCGATATTAGTCGGCAGCAGTCGGCAGAAAAAGGAGTATTTCTCCTTATTGTCAATTTCTGGCTTATGAAGCCAGAATATTGGCCAGGAGCAACGAAAGGTGAGTTCAATCTGGCCAGAAGAAAGAAGAGAATCTCTACCAGCCCAATGAGCACAATGTAAAATCGACGCATAAGACAACTTTAATATATCTTTCAGAATTCTTTATAAAATATCTTAAAGATATCTTAAAGTTATTTTATTTAATAGATTTTAGACATTTTGCTCATTGAGACGTAGATTGATGTGTGACGCTAATTTAAGTGTGTAGAAGGTAAACTGAATATTCGGGAGGGTAATTTGCTCGCAAATTGCGAGTTCTCATATTTTTTGAGAGTCAATCTTTAAAATACAAAAAAAAAACTATCAAACAACAGGGCTAATTAGAGACAGCGCGGATGATCAAGCGCAAATTTGATAGATTAAAAAAAATCTACAAAACTTGCGCTTAATTATTCACGCTGACTTTCATTAGCCGTGTTATTTAATAATTTTTTTTGTATTTTAAAGATTGAAAGAGCCTCTTTTAATTATTTTATTGCTTATTGCTTATTTATTATTAGTATGATCGCGATTAAATTATCCCACTAAATTTATTAGTAGGCGGATAGGACATTGGCTATGGTTAGACATTGGCTGCGTTCCGTTGCAAAGCAGAGAAAGCAGCTTTGCAACTGTTGTATAATTCTTCTATGTGATTGATTTGTACATTTAAATCCATAAGGAGGCAAAAGCAAGAACCAATCGTATTGAAGAATTTTAAAACAATCGAAAAGCTACTTTCTCTGAATGTAGCCATTGACGTATTATATTCGCGATGTTATTGCACATTTATGAAGTAGGAAGGAATACACGGGTAGAGATAGGTATCCGCGAATAGGCACGAATGAGAGTACGGGTATGTAGGACGGTAATAAGTATGAACGGTAGGTAGGGACTGTATAGGTAGAATAATAAGTATTAGACAGGTAGGACTGAAGACGTCATATGTATATACTTGATAATTGGAAATAAAGGATTAAAAATTAAGGAATAAAATTTTTAATTAAGTTTTATTTAATTATCAGCATCTTATTCCAATTATCAAATATGAAAATAAGTCAAATTAATTTCAAATTTTATTAAATTTTCAGCCACCCTTAAATTTTTTTGTAAAATTCTATACACGTTCAAATTATGTAACGCGTTATTATCGTAATTAACTTTATCGTAAATAAATGTATAAAAATATTAGGTACGTAATACACAATTTATGTAAACTATGTCCAGATGAATGCTATAATCATACTTTTGTAATTTGCACAACGATTCCTGGGCAAAAATGTTGTATGGACATATTTTATATATAATGATATCTAATTGTATATAAAATATGTCAATTTTTTATATAATCTTGTATAATTATTAATTTTATATAATTAATATATATACATATATATGAAACATTTTTTCCCGGGTTACTAATTAATTATACATTTACTGGAATATATATATGCATATATATCTATTCAATACAAATAGCATTTATCTTGTAATAAACTAAATTGTTGCGTAATCGTAATTGATGTAAATTATACGAAATCGACGAAACTTATAACAACAAAAATTGTTTAGTGATTTAATAACTTTAATAAATATTTAATTAAAACATTTTTTTTTATTTAGATTTTGTTCCGCATATCAAAAAGTCATTAATAATTTTAAGTAACTTTTTATTAAAAATTTGATGTTTAGAATAATCGTCATTTTTTCTTTGTACTTAATATAAATTCATTAAATAAGTCATAAAGATTGGAGCTTTGACTGAGGCAATGGTTAAATATTAACTTTTACTTGCTTTTCAATATTTACATTTTTAACATTATAAAATTACAAGCATATTTTAGTAAACAATTTATTATATGCAAAGGCCTCATATCGCTGTCTCTCGCGTCAGATGAATGACAGGGATTACGTGATTTGTATCAATGGAAAGTCGAAATCATTTTCATCATGGAGAATTATTCCTCATCGTTTTTTCGTGAAGTTCATTCGCGAAGTCTAGTTTGGTATGTCTTCGAAGATTCTTATGCAGGATTGAAATTAATCCCGGGTTTTCTCGTCTGCAGTTACTGGTAGTAATAATTTTGTTAATAAGTCAATGATAATTACTATATATTTTAAAGTCAAGTAGTTAATTCAGTTTTAGCATATAATTTTCTGAATAAATATGGTTACGAAAGTATATATTTAATTTTCTAATTGTTATTTTAAAATTATTTTTAGGTATTGGACACATCCCGCCATTGCAGAATATTTTTAATTGTTAATTTATATGTATATACACTTTACTGTGATAAAATACGTGCCGATATTATGAGGTTATATTTAACGAATATTGATTTTTGATATTTACATAACTTTTTTCAAAATTCTTTACAGTTAACAATGTTATCTTGATTACATAAGTTGAATTTTAAATGTATAGGTACAAAAAATTCAAGATAAGTCGGATGAATACTCTCATATTAGCGGGATTAATCATTGTAATTTTTGAAAAATAAAGAATTGTTAAATTTTTTATAATAAATTTTTTAATACAAATGTTCTTTAAAATTCCGTTATTATCGGGTTCGGCTCATCTCGAACAGTTGGTACCCGAGAAACTTTTGTACCCATACATATAAAAAATTACAATAACGCATGTATTTTATTATTATTAAATATATTCTTTACTAACCACTATTGCATAAGGAAATCATTCTATCTGTTTATTTTTAATAAAAGATGATTTTTAGTCACGTGTGGCAGAACATATTTTCTCGCGAATGTTAATGTTATATTAAAGATGTGATAAAAGTGGTAATTGTAATTGACATGTTACCAAAATTATTACTATCGCTAAGTAGTCTGAAAGATTCGGGATTCACACCGCAGTCCTGTAACAAGATCTGGTATTTGACGGATTGCTTAACTTTTCTTTGCAAATGGATCTTGTGAAATTTATGTAGAATCAAAAATTAAGTTTGCTTTCCGCTATGAAGATTGTTCTTTGTATCGGATACTATTCAGCATACCACGAGACGGAGAGATTTTGATATAATGAAATTATTGAAATAGTTATTTTGAACGCGATGAAAGTACTATTATAAATATATTAATGACATTTTATCGCATTATTAAGTTTTATATTTGCAAATTAATAGTAAATAATTAATAGTAAATACGATCTAATTGTTGTTAGTATTTCTTCTGCGTTTATCAATATTTTATTAAACATTGGTTTAGGAAAATTTATGTTATCGCCATATATATTTTCGACGTTTTCGTATAATCCCGCATTTTGTTAAAATTTGCAAAAATTTGTTAATTATGCTCCTATGTTATCATTTTTATTATATTTTGAGCAGCATTGATAATTGTATATTGTATTGTAAATAATTATTATTTGTAATATCGAATTGTATAAAGGATAATACAATAAGGAATAATATTTAAAGAGTTATTGCAATTTCATTAACAAAATACAATAAAATAATTAGATATAAAAATAGAAAAATAAATTAAAGATATACTTACCTGCAAAAATAGGCTACTAAATTAGTAGTTTGTTTATTTGATGGATGAGTATACTTACAAAAAAAAGAGGACCGCCAATAAAATTGGCAGGGGTGGTGGAGGGCCTCGTTTTTACTAAATTATACCTTAAATGGACAATATATGTTTAGAAGAGATTAAATTTATTAAAAGTTTCTATAATTATTAGTAATTATAGAGACTTTGATACATACTAGTAATTATAGTCGGCACGCTTCTGTCCTGAGAATTTAGTACAGAGACGAATCACATCTACTTTCGATGATACGATTTTATCGATAGTGTCAGAAAATGTATGTAGTCACGTAGTTCCCAAAATGAAAATGGATGTACGGGTGATTTCGATTGTAACAGGAAAAAAGCCGGCATGACCTCTCTTAGGTTTTTCTCTGATGCAACCAAGGGAAAATGCTAAACACCCGTTTCCATCAATGTAGATTAACTTTAATCTTGGTTCAACTTACTCTTCGTCTTTTTCTAATTTTTAAAACTAGAAAAAGACGCAGAGTAAGTTGAACCGAGATTAAAGTAAGAGGATCCCTTTTGCTTACAATCCCGATTGCACACACCACTCATATCAGCTGATGCTTAGTAATTTTATACTGCTTTACCAATGAGAATATTTTATTTTTAAATTGGCCAATTAGCAACGCATGTGTGCAACATGCAATGTGTGTAATCAGAATCTTCCCGATTAAAGTTAATCTACATTGGTGGAAACGGACATAAGAGTAAGAAATTAGTAATACTAATTTCGTGATTTATTAGTTTTGTGATGTTTAAAACTAATTAATAATACTTGATTTTTATTTAAAACTGTGATTTTAAGGTTATCATTCGAGTTTGATTATCAATATAGGGATGATAACTGTAGAGAAAAAATTGTAATTTTTCGGCAATATATAACTTATATAAGATATTATAGCATTAAAAGTGTGCATATTATATAGCATTTATATAATAAAAAATCATGAATTTAATAATGTATTATTGAAAATAATGTATTATTGTAATATTTATGTTAATAATCATAAATTTTTATTAATTGTCAATAACGTTATCGTTCGCCAATTATTCCCGGTCTTTAATAAGTATTTCGTCGATGACGAATATTAAGCGGCAATTTTGATCATGTGATCTATTTTGACGCTGAATGAGCGTTGAGCGTCTGCATGAAAAGGCACCTGCAGGCTTTGGTTTATTTCTAACCTAACTAACCTAACTTTACCAGGAGTAGGTTTGTTGTGTTTGTTGCTATTGAAGTATGTATTGCACAGACATGTGTGACAATGTCGTATCAAGACTCCGGTTTTTCTACGATGTACGATCGTCAGGACGACTATGATCTCGACGAAGACAATGAAGAGTATTTGGAGGAGGATAGGGATGCCGAGGAGCAAGATGAAAGCGATGAAGGTAATAATAAAAAGAAATTATATACATTTGCATGAGGAGTATTTTTCTCGCATGATTTCATATCCTTAATTTTTAGAGTTATACCTTCCCTATATTATATATTAAGTAATATGTAATATAAATTAAGTAATATGTTGAAGAATATTTGTAAAAATTAATAAATTTTTTTAGATACCGAAGAGGCAAGTGAAACTGATATGGGAAAATCTGAAGAATATACAGAAATCAAGGAACAGTAAGTCTGCAAAGTTACTATACATGAATTTATTTATTTATTTATACTGAAAATTATATTTTATATGCAATCTTTCAGAATGTACCAAGATAAATTAGCTAGCTTGAAAAAGCAGCTGCAGCAATTGAAGGAAGGCACACATCCTGAATACAATCGTAAACTAAAACGACTAGAAGCGCAATATAAGGAACGGTATTATTTATAATTTCTTTTTATCAACACGATTATTCATATGAATTTTTTCTAATTGAGATGTTATCTTTGCCAGACTGAGACTGAATATAGTTTATCGGGATTACTTGACGGAATGGGTTGAGCGCGATTATATATCTGAGAAGAAAGCAGCAGCAAAAGAATTTGAAGAAAAAAAAATCGATCTTAAGGAAAATCTACTTACTGATATGGAGGAAAAACGAAAAATGATTGAGACAGATCGTCACACAATGGAACTCACTGGTGATTCTATGGAGGTATTTCAATTTATTTTTAAATTAACTTAAATAATACACACACGCGCACACACACACACACACACACACACACATATGTATACAATGTATACATGGTATTTCTAAATAAATACATATGTATACATGGTATTTCTAAATAAATGTAAAAAATTTTAGATTATCTTTTGTCAAAAATTAAAGAGTTTTTTTACAATATATAAACATGTATATGTACTCCTATATCCCTTTCTGAGGAGTTACATTCCTTAAAAAGATAAGGTAAACATTAAGTTTATTTTTTTTTAATTTTGGATAAGATATACAAATGAAGATGATTAGAGTAACAATAATCAAAATTATTTAATTTATTAATAAATTTTTAATGATCTAAAATAAAGATCTCTTTTTGAAATATAATAAGGAGGTTATTAATATTACAAAAAAATAAAAACTTAATTTTTACCTCTCCTTTTAAAGAACTTAAAGAGGGCTGCAGAGATATGAAAATTATATGAAAAATTCTCCTTAATTTTTAATAAAAAGATCATCCCTCAAAATTTTTTGCATTTATTTAGAAACACTCTGTATATATATATTTTTCTTACTGACATCATTCTATTTTGTAATTAGGTAAAGCCTGTAATGACGAGAAAATTACGCAGACGTCCCAATGATCCAGTACCTGAAAAAGTAGAGAAACGGCGAAAACCACCTCCTGCACAATTAAATTACATATTGGACGATAAAGATATCGAACTTGACTTAAAAGCAATCAATCGTGCAAAAGCGCCGACCACTATTCGCAAACCAGGTGCTCAGTACTTAATATCTTAAAATTCACGATTCAAAATACTATAGCAAAATATCTTGGAAAAATTTAAGTAATGAAAATCTATGACCCCTTTATTTCTTGTAATTTGTACAAAAATTTACAAAATTTTGAATAGTTGCGAATTATAACTTTATGCTATGATTACAATATTTAGTGTTTAGTTTTTCCAGAACTATAGTATTTGATCCTTGCGAATTTTATGATACTTTGTACATAGATGTAAAGAAGCGAACCTAATCAATGTAAAAACTAAGAATAAGAAATAAATTTTTTAGTTAATACACATTTTTTAGTTAATAGAACTGTATTTACAGTAGTTTTGCCACATTACAACGCGGTAAATATTCCATCGCAACATATATCACAGCCGCCTGAAACCCCATTGGTTGAAACTCGGATAGAAGACGGGAAATTATTATATGAGCGAAGATGGTACCTTTGATTTATTTCTGTATTACTTTATATTCAACTACTTGAATTCTTCTTAAATATAAAGGAATCCTTTCGTCGAATTTCGTTAAAGGTTTCATCGTGGTCAACCTGTCTATGTTGAAGGCAAGGATCTTAATAGATTCGCAGCTAACATTTCTGCAATTGGCACCGAAGCGGTAAGTGTTTAAAGCATTAAATAAATCGCGCATCATCGCAAGATATTTATTTTTTTAGATTTGGGTGAAGAAAGTAACGGACAGCAGCAAAGTACGCATTTATACATCGCAGTTGAGTCGTGGAAAGATCTCCATCAAACGACGAGCTTCCTAATCAACTTCTTTATTATCCTCGATATCTATTGTTAAACTTGCGACACATCACACTTATTGTTTCTATTTAAAGCAATATTTTTCGGCATTAAATCAATAATTTTCACGCTACTGGTTTTCTGCCACCAGTAAAACCATGCTTTTTGATGATATCGTACTGCCATGTAGATCCAAACGAAGAAAGACAGGATTAGTAACGCCATCATTGTTAGTAAGGAATAGGTAGTCCATCGCGCGGGTGGAAAATTGTCGTAATTATTCATAGCGTAAAAATCGGCAGCCACTACACAGATGTAAGAACACGCAATGGTCATTGGTGTCACTATAAGACATCTTAGTAGATCGGCCTTCACATTGCGGACATACATCTGATCGCTGTGATTCAGGTATAACCAGATTATAACAGATCGAAGAACCTTGTAACGAGGCGTGCGTTCCATGCGGAACTCGTGGCCGCACAATTCACAATTATTCCTATTGCTTTCTTCTAACCACCGTTCCAAACATTTTAGATGGATCGCGCCCATTGTTCCCTAATCCCAATTGTCATTATTATAATTATATAGTTATTGTGAAACATGGACATATTTTTCAAATGTATTTGATTGAAAAAATTAAGTCACTTTAAATTAAAATCTTTATAATTTATTAAAATAAAAAAATTAAAATAAAAAAGAAAGAAATACATATAGAGCTATTTAAATTTTCAATATCCTGGATCTTCAGAAATTTTCAACTTTTAGTTTTCCTAATTATTGTGTATAATGGAATTTTGCACTCTATCCTCCCGAACCTTACACTTGCACGGATACATAATAGGTAGTTCTTGATTAGGATCATAACAAATACGACAGTGTACGTCTTCCATCGAATCATACGATAATCGATTTCTTTTTTCTGATGTAACATTTTCGAATTCCGATTGGTGTATGTGTAGCGATTTCTGCTCCAATTCTGTTTCTATTTTTGAAATTATACTATCCAAAATGTCAGTTATCGAATTGCTTTTCTCAATCATTATGAATGAAATTTCTGCACAAATATTTTTATAAACAAACAAACTGCACGAAACATAAGACGAATGTGTCATATAATTCATAGATGTGTTGGAAAAGGAGATTAAAATAAGGAGCTTTATTATTGTGTGTATAAAAATTTGTATTATATTATAGTGGATACAGTTGAGTTAGTCGCGTGAAATAATCTTAAAGAGCCATAACTATATGTGCACTTTATAATTAATGAGTAAACTATAAACGAATGTTTGTTACTCCGCCATCATATCCACACTGAGACAATCTTCACCCATATTACTAGGCGACGTCTCAAGTTCTCCAATTTCATTAGATTCACTAAAAATTGGTTATTTTAATAATTTCATTTTTATTAAAGATCCAAAAAGGGATAAAAAATATTTATTAGTAACAAATAAACTTACCTGTCCAAAGAAGGATCATTACTAAACATCTCTGTTGGAACTGTAGGTGGTGCTTTCTCTGGCACAAGTTCCAGATATGTCTGGCGAGATTCCAAATGTCTTTCTACTTCCTCAGGTGTCATATGTCCGTCAGACATCAAGGACATTGGAACCAAATTATTCGTGGATTGTACCTGAAGTAACAAAAATCCATATTATGATAATCTTGTAATAAAATGTAATTTTTAAACATGAAATATATAAATGTATTTACTATAGGTGTGTTGTTCGTTTTAGCAACTTTTGGAGCACTCCTTTTCTTCTTACTAGTGCTGAGTGGTTTTGTGACCATAGACGAATGATGAGAAGTATGATTATTGATATTCATCTCAACTTTTTTCCTAAAAATTACATAAATTCATATAATAAACAATGAATAAAACTTATGCTTTATAGGTAGTTTCTTTTTATATCATATAAGTATTGTTGATACACAAAATTACCAGATGTCTTTTTACTAGTATAGAGTCTGCACAATATTTTAAAATAAAAATCCTATATAAAAATGACAGGATTATATTTTTCAAATAAATAATTAAAGTTGGTTATTATAGCAGTTACAATTAATACGCTCAAGTATCATATATTGTATAATAATGTCCTTATGCTAGGACTCAATTATCAAATATTAATATAATTAAAGTATTTACAGTAAAATTAGCATAAATTCAGTTTTCTATTTTAAAGTGTTAATAGTTTCATAAGATATTAATTTATTTAAAAAATTAACTAATTAAAAAAGTATTATAATCTCGACATTTATAAGAATCTTGTATACGAATTTTTTTCCTCCTATAATGGTGCATAGAATCTGCCAATGAAAAGACATCCAGTAATTTGGGAACATCCTGTATGATAATAAATAAACATTTCAACACAGCTTCTCATTGGTTTATGATAAAGTTTCCTTTATTTCATAACCTGATTATTATATAATTTTCTTACCTCTTAGAATTATCAAGACGAACAACTTCTTCATCTGATGAATCAGTTTCATCGCTTTCACTAAATGACGCATCTACTTTTTCATATTGCAGCAAGCGATCTAATAGGAAACTTTTATCTCTATTCACCTTGAGCAGTTTCCTTTGTGTAGAACGCAAAGCTTCTTGGAAACATTCATTCTCCTGCAACATAATACATATTTTATTGTGAAATAAATAATATAGATAAATATTAGATATTGAAATATTCCTTGCATACATAAATCAAAAATTTCAGCTTCCGTTTGAGATTGCGATACTGGTCCTTATAATTAGGCACTTCTTCCTCGGGACTCTCCTCATCGTCTTCTTCTTCTGCATTGTTGTTGGCAATGGATCTGCAATACCATCCTTCCAACATTGATCATCTGCAACTATAAAAAAAATTGCTTTTTTAACTGTCAACACTCATAGAAACACTTCTTTAAATAAAACTTGTTTATTAAATTTCACATTACAATACAAAATAACTAGTGCAGTAAATTATTAATAAATTTGAACAAAAAAGAAATTTATCTAGACACATATTTTTTATCAAAAAGAAATTAATGAATAGGCAATCAATACAAAATTAGAATATAAACTCAACAAAGAGTTCTTCAGAGACGCACTTTGGTTTCGTGCTGGGAGGTTAAGTCGCGCAAGAAACTCGTTAACTTATGCGTCAGCTGTTAAATTGTGCAAGGAAACGAATGTCGAGCTGTAACGAGCCGTAATATTATCAGCCGATTTTCTTTTGCACTCACTTGAAACCCCAGAACGATTTGTCGCACGTCGCAAGCGCTCGCGGCGGCCAATTATTGCGAAGATAAATAAGCTGTTTATGACTGGCTTCCATTCTGAACTCTTTATCGATTCTGTAGTAACTTCAGCGCCTTGCCGGTCGAACGGAAGCGCGCGTCGAATCATATCAGTGCTGTAAATATCAAGAAAAGAAAACATCGAGACATGATGAAATATCCCTAGTAATTTGAAAAGTATTTTACACATCAAAAGCTATAAAATATAATTTTTTAATGAAAAAATTAATACTTTTTTATGTCATTATTATTGATAAATTTTTATTTTTACAATATATGCAAAAGAAGGGTAAAGAGCCAGTAATGTAGTAACAAAATTTAATTAAAATTCAATCATAAATTACAAAACGACTACACAAACGTTTCGATTCCGCTCCGAGTCATTTTCAATGTTGCGGTAATATTAAAACATCGCTATAAAAATATCTATAATATTACATTCTTCATATCGTATAGTGCTTTGCGAGTCAGTTATATCAAAATTCATTGAAAAGCGGAATCGAAACGTTTGTGCAGTCGTTTTGTAATTTATGATTGAATTTTAATTAAAGTTTGTTACTACATTATACTGGCTCTTTGCCCTTCTTTTGTATATATTGTTTTATACTTACAGAGCCTTATTATTATTTATTAATTTTTTATTTTTACCATTTTACAGCAAGTTTATTTTTGCCATTTTACAAACGGATAATTATTTTTAAATAACTGACATTTTTTATTTCCATGATATAATATGTAGCAAATTCGATTGGATGCACTCAATGTGTACTGGTGCATATTAAAGCCATTGTACATAAATTGACATAAAAATATTTAATATAAATATAAAAATGGATTAAACCTCAAATCGGATGAAATCCTCAACACATCTTGGTAAAAAATTGTTTATGCATAAATGTATATAAATATGTATAAACATATATATATATATAACTATGTATAAATATTCATAAACATATATAATTATATAGGTATATGAAATATGTCCATGCATGTCCATATACATACATCCTTCTTTTTTTTGTAAAATTACTTTTTAGTGTAATAAAAATAATAACAATAATAATAAAAAGACATTAAAAATAATTAAAAGGATTATCTTTGCATTATTTGTTTTAGAAGAAATCAAGTTTGAAAAAATGTAAAAAATTGCTGAGTAAATGTTGTATACGTAAATAGTACTATTCTTTTTGACTAAACTTTTAAACTAGTTTATCTTTTTTCCTCTTCTTTCTTCTTGGAGAGAAAAGGAAAAAAGATAAACTGGTGCAAAAGTTTAGCTAAAAATTTAAGAACAGTTCTAATATTATATGCGTTAATATTTACTGCAATTTGTTAACAAAATTCGAATAAAATATTATTAACTCTTAGATAAATATAAAAATATGCTTTGAGGAGATTTTGAATGTATTTTTTCTTTCAATTCAAATAACATCAAATTTTTTTATTTTTTATTTTTTAATAATTTATGTATGCAGTAAATAATGTTTTCCCCGAGTATGCAATTAAACACATACTTGCTGGTTATCAGAGAAATATATACGAAAAATTACGCATTTAACAAATTTTTGTTGTGCACTTACCAGCTCATTGAACCTGAAGATATACAATAAATTACGCTTTCAACCGTGTATATTGATACACACAAAGCTTTATTTTATTTTGAAAAAATTAAAAAATAAATGATATATAAGTTCCTGAGACATAATTTTTATAACGTTGTTACAACTTGCAAAGAGTGTATATTCCTTTTAGAAAAAAATAAAAAACTGAAAAACATTAATTTTTATCACAAATATGACTTGCGCAGTTCTTCTGCATATTTCTTTTTTAAATTAAAAATTTGTTCAAAAATTTCTAAAATACAATAAAAATATAAAAATAAAAATTAAAAAGAATTTAGAAGAAATTTTACAATAAAGTTTTTTAAGAACGATCTCCTTTATATATCTTTTAATTTTTCTTTCCTGAGGCTGTTTCTTACAAAAATGTGCGTATTTTTTTTAATATATTAGGAGTGTGATTTAGTTTTGAAAGTTTTGTAAGAAATGTTCAATGTTGTCGAAGACATTTCAATCACAGCTATTATTTTTTTAATATTACTTTATGATATTTAGTCATTTACTAACAATAAATGCAGTAAACATCGTGTTTGTACCATTTAAAAAATGGAGCTTCCTAAAGAGCATTTTCGATATGCATTGATCGAATGTTTTTTAATCAGAAGAAAATAGCGGTTGAAGGTCATAGAATTTTGATAGAAATTTATGATATTGTTCCATCAATTAAAACACATGTGAATATTGATTCTGTCGATTCAAAAGGTTCTGTCGATTCAAAAGTCGATTCAAAATGCTAATTCTATTAAATTACCGCAGTAATATCACGAGTTAAATTGACTAGCAATTTAACAAATTTTTGATGCTTATTCGCATCTTCGAAACCATCTTAATAATGTTGAATGACATATTAAAAGAATTAATTATTTACAGATTTTAATATGTCATTCAACATTATTAAGATGGTTTCGAAGATGCGAATAAGCATCAAAAATTTGTTAAATTGCTAGTCAATTAAACTCGTGATATTATTGCGGTAGTTTAGTAGAGTTAGCGTTTCATGACCAAAAAATTATTTTGGCGCGCGTTTCTAGGGACTACATACATAGTATATAAATTCAAGAATCATACAAGCATTAAGATCTAGCTAGACCGGTTAAAGCTTTGATTTCTATAATATATGGGATATGTTTAGGACATTATACTAAAATGAAAGTTTTAGAATATTATTGGTCTTATTAAATAAGCACTCTCAAAAATGTTCTAAAACACTTCCATAACATTCTGATCCAAAGTCCTAAAAATGTCCGTCTTTAATCTGAGATCTATTTTTGAATTTTTCAAATATTTTGCCGCTAGATGTTATCGTTTCCCACATTTAAAATTTAGCCAAGATTTTTATATACTAATGTAAGCTCAAACATATAATAATTATTTATATTGGGTTTTTGCATGTACTTTGAGGTGGAGTTTATGTCGAAAACAACAAAAAATTTTTCTTAAAATTTGAGTTTCAAAATTTTTTGTCATTCTCGGTATAAATTTCATCTCACAGATACCGGATATCGGATATCTGGAAAGAATGTAACATCGGATATCCGATATCCGATCGGATTCCGGAAAAATGTTATCTGAAAAAAAAAAACTTATAGAGAAACAAATTGGAATTTTGCAATAATGTATTATATATATATGTGAAGATATTATAGCATTATGAATATGCATACTTATATATAGTATTTATAGAACATTTATATAATAAAAAATCAACAGTTTAATGTTATAAAATTGCAACCGAATATAGGTATTACCGGATACTAATGATATCTGACTATCCGGTCGGATAGTAAAAAAGTGCCAGATAATATCGGATACCATATACTTTTTATTTCCGGTGCATCCCTAGAAAAAACAATTTTATGTAATTTAAATAAAGCAAAAAGAATGAGGATAGGCGTTAATAATAATATGAAAAAACACACATAGAATTACAAATATTTATATTAAGAGTCAATTGTAAATATTCAAAATAAATATGAATCACAGATAATTAAATATTTCGATCCTACGCTTTTCTTGGGTCATTTTTAATAAGTAAAACGGTCTTAATGTTTATAATTGATTACATTGCGGATATATCAATTATTGCATTCAACTATTTTATAAATTGAGAAAATTATATTGGTCAGTATTCATAATAATCGATTCTTATATTTAAGACCATCCTTTAAGTACAGTCTGAAGATGTCATAATCCAATCGCACAGCTATATTAGCATTTTAAAACATTGTACTTAAGGGATATACTTATATAATATTATACTTAAAGTAAGAATAGACTATGATTCGAATAACGGTTACAGAGATGAAAAAAGAATGTGTCAACATTAATAAATTTTTTATATTTCATTGGAATCTCGTTAAATTTATCTCATAGAAAATCCGTTTTATTTTACAAAGAATAAATTAAATTGACTTGGATATAAAATATTGTAAAAACAATATAAAAAAATTAATTTATTAATTTAGCTCTGTCTCTTATCTTTAAAATGCATTTTTGAAAACTTAATTCTCTACGAATATTTTTCGAGCTACTTAACTTTTTGTGAAATGTGAAAAAAATATAAACAATAATGTATACTTTACAAAGAATATCTTAAATAATGCCCGTTAATCATATAGTGTTATTTCTGATAAAAAAACTGAGTTAAAAAGTCCTACCATTTTGCAATTTTTGCAATAGTTATAACGTAATATTAATTTCTAAAGATTGCCGAATAAACAGATAAAATTAATGCATAAAACAATTTTAATCTTTCAGTGTTCTTTGTGAAATATTTTGAAGATGTAAACTGTATTTTGTACAAATATAGTTTTGGAAATCTTATCAATCGGACACCGCAACATTGTAATTTTAAGGTATCTTTGATTACAAGTTTTAATTTTTATATATAGTAATCTACAGACGGACTTTTATTGCTTTATATTTAGTATCAGTATACTTAATGCTCTGGGATTGTCTTGATTTCAGATATTGTATTGATGTAATGTCTGATTTCATTATTTTTATAGATTTATGAGAATTTTTGAATTTACGATGCTTGTGATTATTTTGCGCACCTTGACACCAATATGGACTTTCATTATTTTGACATCTAACATTTACACTATATTGTTGCGGACGTAATATCATATTCATGATGCGATTTTATAGATCTACTTATTTTTTGATATTATTTTATTAGTTGACCCGTTTAATTTAAGTATTATACATTATTTTATCTTTTCTAATTAATTATGTTTATATATAACATTGAAGATGACCCGATCGGGTTCGAAATTACGTCTGTTATTTGTAATTTGCTTTAGATCATGATAATTATATTTGTTTCTTATATTTACACATTTACAATACTTTATTATTTTTTGATTTATAGTCTTTTTATTTTTAATCTATACTGTAGTCACTTATTTTTAATTTGTATTATTGAATGGATGTTGTATGATGCATTTTGAAGATGTTTCGTAAAGAACCCTTAAAGATATCTTAAAATTATTTTATGCGTCGATTTAAGATATTTTGCTTATTGGGTAACCAAAAGAAGTATTCCGAAAATTGCAAAATGATAGAGATCCTTTTGATTTAGTTTTTTATTAG
>NW_017305705.1:3416106-3418460 GCF_001594115.1 Trachymyrmex septentrionalis | reverse complement strand
ATATATATATATATATATATATATATATGCTATGCATTACCATATGATTTTTCTTTATCGCGAATCGGTACTGTAAAATTACACATTTAATCTCTTCGGACCGACGGGAAACAATATCGATCCTGTGAAATTAGCACATGCGCACTGAGGAAAATCTTTCAGTATCCGCGTGTGCGAGGGGTGAAAACACACCAAGCTCTCGTCTGAGAAATATCATTGAATATGAACAGTCGATTCTCGTATCTGTAATAGTATATTTTAACTCATAATAACGTATTTCTGCTTTGACAAAAATGAGTCCCGGGCTGGGTCGTGATCCTTTGCCATCGTACAACAGCACTTCTGTCGGTGAGTTCCAGAGAAAAGAATTTTTGCATTTGTAAGCGAGATTTATTCTTTCGTATTGATTAAAAAATTCTGATTTTTTAAAAACATGTAAAATAAGTAACATCTTCGATTTTTTAAATAAAGATGTAAAAACGTGTTATAATAAGGGTTGCTAGCGCCATATGAATGAAAGACGTTGCGCACGGCAGAAATATTGCCGCGTTTATATGAATAGAAAGTTTATGAAAAGCAATAAATCAAATTATCGATTCTTCTTTCTCCTTTTCAAGGAAACCCCGCACTCTGTTTGTGGCAACAGCCTCAACACATTTTATTCCAGTTGGCGAATTTTTGCTTCGCATTGTCGTACTCGGCGCCGTCCTCGAAAAAGGGAATTTTGTTTATGCATTCGGTGCTAATAATAGGTAAGTAATTAGTTAATTATTTATAATATGGAAGCGATGAAAAGAATATGTAGTGATTTTATATTGTAAATTTTTATGTGGAACTAATTCTGTACTATACATATAACAAATCTTAAAAAATGATAATTTCATTTCATTAAAATTCAATTAAATAAATTTTGTAACAACACCATGTGTGTGTTCAAAGTCGAGACATAAGACGTCTTAAAGATGTTTGTAAGACATCTTATGTCTTTATTTTGAACATACCTATTAGCTATCTGGATTTTTTCTTGATCTTATTATTTATTTCTAGGTTTCATGTTGCTATCGGGATGGGCTTGGCACGTAATCTGCGCACCAGATATTTTCTCTTGGAATTTCAGTTTTTTATTACTGAATATCGGTCAATTAGTATATATTATTTATCAAATGAGACCTATCAGATTTGATCCCGAATTGGAAGAAGCTTATCACACGCTCTTCTATCCCTTCAAAGTAAGTTTTTTGAAAGAAAGAAGTTTTTGCAATGCGCTTAATCCACTTTTTCCTTTAACATTAAATTTGCGTAGGTCTCACGAATACAATTCAAGCGATTAGTATCTCCAGAATTTGCGACGATAATGTCTCTTCATGCTGGCGAAGCATACGCGATGCAGAATCTAACAAGAACAGACAGATTAGGCTTGCTACTCACTGGAAAAGTCAACGTCTTGAACGAAATCAACGGTTTTCTACATCCGATACTGCCATGTGAATTTTTGGATTCACCGGAATTCGAAAGCTCTCGAGCTTCCGTCGACGATAAATTTAAGGTATGATTTCAATTAATTTTTCATTTTAATTGAAATTTCTAAGTCAAATTAAATGTTTCAGGTATCCATTATAGCGGCGAGTTCCTGCAGATATTTGTATTGGCAACGATCAGCCTTGGAATATTTGCTAGTAAAGGAAACCTATCTTGCAACTGTTTTAACTACGCTAGTGGCACGGGATATCGCAACGAAGCTGTATGCAATGAATAATAAGGTATTCTTTTAAAAATAATTATACAAAAATTATCATTTTTACTTTAAAATTGAGTTAATATTTTATCATAAAGCTCTCTCTCTCTCTCTCTTTCTCTCCCTCTCCCTCTCTCTCTCCCTCCCTCTCTCTCTCTCCCTCTCTCTCTCCCCTCTCCCTCCCTCCCTCTCTCTCTCCTCCCCCTCTATCTCTCTCTCTCTTTCTCTCTATAGCTCGCACACTTGCATTATTATTTAAAATCATTTACTTATTATTATTTTTATTCATCTCATTTCTTATTTTATTTCGCTTTTGTTTTTCTTTTCTTTTTTTTTTACTGTGTATTTATTGTGTTTCTGTTTTATTTTATTTCATTTTTCTATTTTGCTTTTACATTTGTTGTACATATACCTTCTCTTTTCTATATTTAATTTTTAGATTTTATGTTATTTACTGATCAAAATGTCATAACTATAATTTTTTTTTAATTTCAATTTATTTTGTATGTTCTTATTTATCTATCCATCTATCTATTATTAAATCTAGTTGTTTCCATATATATATATATATATATATATATACATATATATATATATATATATATATATATATGTGTCG
>NW_017305705.1:3406265-3415799 GCF_001594115.1 Trachymyrmex septentrionalis | reverse complement strand
GTAGTTTTTGGTATGTAAAAATTATCAAACTCATATAAACTTAAAAAATGTGATAAGCTTTTAAAAGTAGAGATTTCAAGCTTTAAAACCCTTTTTTTAAATTTGAATTTCATTCATTATTGACGAAGATATTGTATATACAACTTTAGCTAAAAGTACGCGATGACTTTTTACTCAACCTAATATGTAATAATATTTATAATGTTAGTCATTTTTAAAAAATATAAAGCCTTTTTCCTATAATTTTATTCTTTAATCGTGTTTTGATTTTATTAAAATTTTAGATAATTAATAACAAAGGATCACATTTGGACATTCGTCTTCCTTCTATTAGTGCCAGCTTAGGCATCAACGGTAAGTATAGAAGTCCTTGAGCTTACAAGCAAATGCTGATCGCAAGAAAGAAACAAAATCGACGTCTAACAATATACTTACTAACTAACAATAAAGCCAAATTGAACTCAAGGTTGCTTTCTTTTTAGGAAACACAGCCCCTACAGCACAAAAGTTGCAGCAACAATGCTGCAACATTGCAGTAATATTGCATGTTGCAGCAATATTGCAAGTTCTGTGCTATATATCAATACAAATGTTGATCTATCTTTGTTATTCAATGAATGTCAAGAAGGATAAAACGACGTTTGTATCAATTATGTTCCTTAAAAGGAAAATAGCCTGTATTACTGTTTTATGTATAATAGAGGAAATTAAAGAAAAAAGGAATTATCTTTCTATATTTCGTGTCGTCTTAATTTATGTATAAGTAGATACGTAAGTAGATATGTAAGAGTATTCTAAAAATAACGATAAATCTTTCGCACAGGGGTAGAATGGACTGAACTGAGAAGAAAAGTCCTATATAGTTTTATAATTTTGCATAGTTAACAAGATATTAATTGCTAAAAATTGCCGAAAATTGATTTTTAATAATTTTTTACTCAAATACTATCAACTTTATAAAAAAACTGCAAAAGACAAAAATTATTTATTTTCTTCTCATATATAGAGCTCTAAGAATTTTTGCAGAATTTTTAAATACCATATTTTCTCATATTTTTTAATAAAAATAAGAAAATGCAGTACTAAAAAGTTAATAAAAAATTCTGAAAAAATTCTTAGAGCTCTATGAAAAGAAAATAAACAATTTTCATAAAAAATATATATATATATTCTATATGTGTGTGTGTGTGTGTGTGTGTGTGTGTGTGTGTGTGTGTGTGTGTGTGTGTGTGTGTGTGTTTGTGTGTGTGTATATAAATATTAATCAACTATCTCATTGAATGACCGTTTATTTCAGTTAACAAGAAATCCAAGGAACGTGCAGCCAATGACTTGACGAAGAAGGGCGTACCGAGTATGGAACCTCTTCCAGAGCTGCCGTCCTGCGATGACTTAGCTTCCAGCGGTGTGGAGAGCTGGCTTGACTCCTCCAGCAAATATCACAGCTGCGAGATCGTTGACGAAGAATAGCATTACGCCAACTACTCGAATCACGAGAATTTAATGATGGATGCCGCCGATGACTTCGAACACGACATACAGGCCTTTGATTACAAAAACGCGGAGAGCTGGCCGTCATCATATGATGACTAGCAATAAAAGAAATAGCACACATCCTTTAGCTTCCGTTTAATACACATACTTGTGGATTTTAATTTGCTAAAATGAAGTTACAGATTTTTAATGTTAAATTATTCTATAATTAACTAACTTTTGAATTTCGTTAAAGCTAGAACCATTATAAAACTCAAAGGATTACATTCCTTTACTGATTGCAATATTATAATCATGATGTTGTATATACACTGTAGATTTGTTGCCTAGCAACGAAATTCGCAACGAATTCACACTTTTCGAAAAGCAGCTACATAATGTAAATTTAATACTATGTACATATCTGTAAATATCATACGACGCTTTCGAAGAATGAAAATTCTAGTCCATAAAACAGGAAACAAAACAGTGCTTACGAAAGTATTCTAAGAATTTTTGGAAAAAAAACAAGCGTTAAATAAATCCAATGTTATAAGTAAATACATTATAAAAATGCGCCTATAATGTTTTTGTAAATATCGAAGTCGATCAAAGAATCAAGCTTAGCAAAAATCTAGAATTTCTTACCTAAAAAAGTTTTTTACTAAAAATGTTAAAGAAATATCTACATATTTAATTAACTAAACTTCAAAAAATTATTTATAACAAAATAAATAAGAATATACTGATATTAAAAAGAGAATACTTCGTTAATTTTCTCATTACATTGATTCCATTTTACACATTCATTCGTTATATCGTTATATTTCCAATAAAAACGTATAAAGAAGGGAAAATTATGATAATCAAACTTGACTCTTTTTAAAAATATTTAAATAAAATATTTAAATAAATTATTATTATATATTTGCATATTTATATTCTTTAATTATAATATTAATTGTTAATTTTAAAAGTTATTTTCTTCAACCTCTCTGCAAAATTTTACTTTTTTTATAAATATCTTTACCACGAAAAAGAACTAAATTTTCAGCAGGGAAGAAACTATGTATAAAAGGACCGAATAATGAATAAGGAGATAGAAAAACAGAAAAAGAGAACGAGAGAGAAAGCACCATGGTTAATAGACCACATGAAGGACTCTCGAATGAGACTTATTGTTAATAGTAGATGCTTTGGCCTCGAAAAGGGGGTTAACGAGCGGTGGTGCCACCTACGCGGAGGGCGTGGTGCTAGTTCCAAGGGTAGTTTAGTGTCGCGAGAGCCTCCAGAGGCGCGTCATCGTGCGGAGTGCAACCCCCGGAGTGTGCAGTTTCGCGCCCTCAGATCAGGGCGGCTAAGAGCGAGAGGGACGCGCGCTTGAGCGCGATCGAGCGAGGGGGTTGAAGGTGGACAGGTGGCAGATGAAGAGGGGAAGCGGAAAAAGGGGTGAGAAAAGCTTTGCGGGGTGACCAACAAGAGAACGAGGCTGACTGGCGTATTCTGAATGTGCGCGTACGTCGGCAAGAGGAGATTCCGCGCGGAGATGAGCGTACAAGTGGCCGTCGTCCTTTGTGTTGCGTCTTCCCATCGATGAGATCGCGTTCCGCAAGTAGGATACCGTGGAAAGAGCACAAGGACATCACCGCCGCCACCGTCACCATCGACAGGACGAAGGACACGCCGTCCCTGAGGACTGCTTTTCCTCGTTTCTGACGACAGTGACCATGGCGTCCAACCTGTCGTGTAAACAGTGCTCCAGTGAAGAATGCAACCCGTTTTCCAGACTGGAGATGTTGCCATATCCCTGCTGACAAGCGGACGGAATATCTGGTATGTTGAGGACAGAGGGAAGAAAGAGGAGGTGAGAGGAAAAAGATGCTGTCGCGCATTTTTGAGCAACTTTCAGTGAAGCTACCAGAGGAGGGACTACTGAGAATAATGATCTCGCTGCTGGACTTGCAGTGTGCATTGCTGTAATCGCGCGGGAGATTCATAAGATCACGAATGAGAGAGCTGATGAGTATAATGTGTGATTGTTATTGATCAATAGCGTAACGAAAACATGCATTTTGGATGCGTAATTACTCTCGTAAGAGTCTCAGCAATATATATTGTTTATTCATTCAGGTTGCTTTAAGCTCAATACCGCAAAATGAATAAAAAAGTTTTAGAAAAATATATTATATAGAGAAAGGGAAAAAATGAAAAAAGAAAGTGAAAAATAATATGTAATCGCTATTGATTAAAAGTAATACTGGCTGCTGAATATTATGTCAGAATATATCTTTTTGTTTAGTAATTCTAGTTTTTTACGTAAGCAAGTTCATAGAGATTAATTCTGAAAGTTCTGCAGCTGATGCAAGAACACCTGATATTAGGTACTTACGAGATACCGAAAAGGTAATCTGTATTTAGAGACTTTCGCGTAGGTTACAAAGAGTAATATGGTCGTTTGAGTTTGTGCTACGTTGCGTATTAGTCAGCAAAGCATAATTAGGTTATAAATGGAAAGTTGGCAAGTTATCATTGTTGATGACAGATGAGAGTTTGTGCTTCGTAATGCTCCGTAATCAAATGATGACCTTTCTTTCATTTGTAACATATGTATATTTTTTAAACTATTCTAAATTAATAGAAAGCTATTGCAACTCAAATTCAAAGATTAATTAAAATTTTTAATTTGTTAGCTATACTTAATATTTAACAGACATTTTAATCCTCTTAAAAACTTTAGTTTAAATTAATCAAAAAATAAGACTGTAATATTTTATAAACAATTTGAATATTTAAAATTGAAATAAATTGAAAAATAGAATGATTTTTTATTTTTTTCTTTGTTTTTTTGCTTTTATTCTTCTTACTTTTTTAATGTCTATATTTAAAAAATAAAAAATTTTGATTTTAAAAAATCATTTACTTATATTTAATTAGATTCTAATTAAAAAGGGATTAAAGAAGAAAAAAACGGCGCTTATAATCGTTTCGCATGATTTAATCATCAAAACTTTACTGTAACTTGCGTTAACTTATTGCATCTTTACAGTATCAAGAAACAAAATTGTAACGCTCGTTTAGCTCTATAATAGTTAAGGAAAAAGTTAGATTCTCGCTGATTTGTAAATCGTTTATGATGTTTCAGACATCAGCGATTGGGCGGCGAAGAAAGCAGAAACGTTTCATTAAAACAAATCACGAGAAACTCGCGTTAATTATTGTGACTTTACTTGTGATGATCTACATGATCGATCTATGTGATTCTTTTCTTGCGTAGTAAGCCTGCTTAAAAAAATAATCGGTCGTGATGGTGTCACGCGGAATGATGATCGTTCGCGTCGCGAATTCCGACGAGGACAAAAAGAGTTCAGCGCCTTCATATTCACTGCTGTCGTCGCATATTCACAGTAGACTGAGGTGTATCATCTTACATTCCAAAAGACATATCGCTTATCCACCATAAGGTAAGGACTTAAAAAGTATTATTATGTAAATCATTAAAAATATAGCATATTAATAATTGAATATTAAAATGGAAATAATAGAATATTAAAATGGCATTTATAATTGAATATTAAATTGTACGACAGGCTTAGAATATTCTGAAAATGATAAAAAAATGTGTCATTTTGCAAAAGTGAAAGGTCACGTTACAATGAATTAAACACTCTTTTCAACAATTAAGATCTTTATCTTATATGTTATAATCTCTCTAATCGGTCGCGTTCACGCTGTCTCGACGTAAAAGAAATTAATTGTGACATGCGATGCTAGAACATTTACCTGTTGCTTTACGTTCGTGCAAAGCAAACGACGAGATTGTAAGTAACTAACCGTTAACTTCGCAATTCGTAAGAATTCTGCGTGTAAGAGCGAAATGAAGCTTAACCTTCCAAGTATTCGAGGGAAATCAAAACGAGTAACTTTTATAAAAAAAAGAATGCTTTTAATTCTAAGTCATCTAATCAGAAGCTTAACATTATGGAAATAGCAAATAAAATTTATAGTAATATAAACATATATATAAAATTAAAGATTTAATTTTATTTTAGATTAAATGAATTAAACAACTGTGCAGCTATAATTTATAATTTAATTTATTTCACATCAGGAAGAAATTATTCATTATTGCAGCTATTGATACACGTTGATATATTCTGAATGATTTAACATTTCGCGGTAAAAGTGTAGCTACTGCATATATACATATTATTATGTACGTGTATGCAATACTTTGAATCTCACGATATGACGCAGCGCTCGTATATGTTGATACGTGCAGCTGCATCATATAAGCCTCGTATCAATATTTTTCATTTTGCACAAAAACACACTTGCGAATTAAATTTCAGATATCGCATAT
Source organism: Trachymyrmex septentrionalis (assembly GCF_001594115.1). Classification (NCBI taxonomy): domain Eukaryota; kingdom Metazoa; phylum Arthropoda; class Insecta; order Hymenoptera; family Formicidae; genus Trachymyrmex; species Trachymyrmex septentrionalis. Next base: position 3,409,966 of record NW_017305705.1, on the reverse strand, counting down.
CGACAAAACGGAGACTCCGAGTCGATTTGTCGATACACGTGTGTCGTAGTATATAGCAGTCTTTAAGAAAGAGGGTTGCATGTTGCAGACCGCGTGGTTCCTCCGTTGCTGTCGATATAGGCAGATGTAGGGTCGATAGCCCTCCCTTCTCGTACGGCGCTCGCGTCAACCCCACGCGCCACATTATAGACAACGGCTGGCTGTTTACTGGAAAAGTAAACGTTACCCCATCGAAGAGCTTTCTATTCTATCGTAACCTGCCGTAACCGGTCTCCACAATCTGGAGAATTAACTCACTCTTGTTTTATTTAAACAATATTTAAAATCGTCCTATTAAGGGTACCATAGCTCGATATATCGCATTTTCTCTCGCAAATTTTATTACATTGTTTTTATGTATATTCGTTTTTCTTCTCCTTTGAATTTAGGGTAAAAGTTTATTTTTTACTTTATATGATAAGTAGCTTTGTGATTTGCAGGAATGCGAATTTTACATTCAGCCGTGGGATGATTGAGTTTTATTACTTGGTTGATTGTGATTAGCCTTTTTATTGGCTTATAGTGAATTCGATCATCCGCATTCTACCGGATTACTGCGCATTAAAAAGACTACTTTATATATAAAGTATGTAAATGCAATGACATAACATAATCAACATTGACAATCAAATAATACATGTATATTTTGTTAGTAACGTGACAATATTGTTACTGAGTATTTAATTTTTTAAATATTTATATGTTTTTGCATTAATTTTACTACTTTTATATATAACAGTTTTTAATAGAGATGGATATTTAGAAAGTATCCAGTATCCGGTATTATCCGGCACTTTTTTAACTATCCGACCGGATAGTCGGATATCATTAGTGTCCGGAAATATATTCAGTTAAAACTTGATATCATTAAATTGTTGATTTTTTTCTTATCTAAACGTTCTAGAAATAAGTATGCATATTCATGATGCTATAATATCTTGTTGAAAAATTACAATCTTTTTTTTTATAGGCTTTTTTTTTTAGAAGACACTTTCTCGAAATCCGATCGGATATCTGGAAAATGTCGGATATCCGATTCAAAAAAATTGTCTTCTTAAATATCCGATCAGATACCGGATATCCTATATCTGGTAATTTTATGATTCGGTGCATCCCTAGTTTTTAGTAGTGTACTGTAACTCAAGTATTTGCTATTAAGAATCTATATGTCACATCTAAAAAGAGTACTAAAAATATAAAAATTTTATAGATTGTTCTATTATTACGAATATCTCTATGTATTCAACAATAATTTTTCTCATTAGTTTAAAAGTTATTTAATTTTTTGGTTTGTCTTGGTTCTTATATAAAATCGCGTTTTTATATGCAAATATGATGAGAACATTATAAGAATTAAATCAAATTTTATACATATACTAATAAAACAATAATAAATATTTGTATAAAAGTTTATTTAAATCGGCTTACTTATTTAAAAGTGATTGACCTATTGCAAAATATGGTCGTTTTGCTGCATAAAATTATTATAAAATATTATAAATCAAGTTATTTGTTGTTTTGTTCTTTGGTTTTGTACTTGGTTTCAAGGAATATTCACTGAATAATATATCATCAAAATTTGTTTAATAGTATTGGCTAATATCAAAGACATAGAGCATGAGCTGCGTCATTCGTATCTAAATAGTATAATATTAAATATGATCAACAAAAATGAAAAAGAGGGAGCGTGAAGACGGCCAAACTCCTTCTCTTTCTAATATTGCGATTAATTGAACAGAAAGAGATAGAAACTGGCCGTTTTCGCGACCTATCACTCTCATTTTTATTGATCAATTTTATGGAGCAATTCATGCTCTTTCTATTTGGCTAATACTAACTTATTTTAGTTGATTGTTTGACTGATACTTTCAGCTGATATCGCACAACCAAAACATGGTATTGAAGGATTTCGATTAATGATACGACAAAACGATAAAAAGACAACGCGCTCTACCACACACAATTGTGACTTATAAAATAATCACGTACACAAGACAGAGGTCAAGAAGTCGCGCCAAACTATTTACATGCGATGGACTCGCTCACGATAAGCTTGACGGGGCAACAAGTGTCCCGGCGTAAATCCAAGTGCAAGTCCAACGTGCTCCAGTGGAGACCTTGACTCGGCAAACATTTTTATAAGAATCGAGATTTATTTGCATTTGTTAACACTCTTCTTCTCTCTTCTTCTTTTATAAATTATTTTTTTGTATTAATAAATTTAAAATATACAATAAATTTAGCTCAATTATAAATTTCAAGTAAAATGTATTTAATTGTCATAAAAAACCGATCTCATTTTTAGTTTTTCTTATTTTAATTAAGAGATTAAAACGAATTAAAAAATTTTAATCAACGACTATTTTAAATTAATCTACGCATAATTTAATCAGACTATCTAAAACTTAAAATTTATTTATCTGCTAATCATTTTTTACGAACTTTCAAATAATATTGAATGCACCGACAAAATCATAGATTTACAAATAAAGAAAATGTGCAGTGGATACAGTGCTAAAAAATCAGTGCCAGGAAATTTTAGTGTTCGAAAATAGGCGATTTCATTTCTATGTAAAGTAAGTAAACGAAATAAGTCAGGCAATCCCATCGACATAAATTGGATTGACCGATCAAACGCCGCACTGTTGAACCTGTTTCTGTCTCATGCGGCTTGTTTTGGTGAAAATCGAGGGATTGAAGGACGAAGGGTTAGCTTCCAACCCTACGCCAGCTTTAATCCAATTCAAAAGCTGTCCGACAAACCGCCGCTGTAAAACGAATTGAGAATGATAGAATGTGTCCTCTCAGTGATTCTAGATCGATTCTAGAATGGTTACGTGACACCGGAATGATTACGTGACACTGTTGTATTTTAATCACCCTCCTAATCTGCATTTCTATACAGTGTCAACTTTGCAACGTTTTTGAATTTCTATTAGGTAATAGAATAAGTGAATAACCGAATAATTTCTTCTCATTGAAATTTTCTCTTCTAATATAGAAATGTATACGGAAAGGGGGGTTCCATTTATGTCTTCATTAAAATGTTATTGTGTGCAAAATTGAAATATTTATGATTAAACTCCTGATTAACTTCCTGCAATTAAACTTTATTAATTTTCTAAAAATATCCTAAAATTAATAGAACCGACGTTTCCTATACGAGCTAACATCTTCGAGGTCGGAACAAAGTGGCGAACGGAAGTAAAATCGCAAGGAAGCGATTGTCGTCACGCGAGCCATATCTTTCCCGTCGACAAGATTATTTTCATATTTTCAGGAGACCCAATTTACATACGGACTCACGGTACGAGCAATAAAAGAGAGCACACACATTGGTTTTCTCGTTTTTTTTTTTCCCGATACGTTATCGACGCTAATTTGTTGGCTGGAATTGAAGGAAGCCAATTAACCTAATTTAAATAAAAATACGCGATCGAAATAAAAATATAGAGCTTCAACGTCACACGCGCAACGTATTACTGGACCTCTTGAAATATCATTATTTTACTATTTAATTATTAATAATGTTTGCTAGCTTTAAAGTTAATTTTAAGTAAAATTATTTATTATTTATTAAATTTGAAAAAAAAAAGATTAATACATATTAATTCAAATACGATATACAATTGTTTAAAGCAGTCGACATAACATGTCGTTAG
>NW_017305705.1:3402805-3406165 GCF_001594115.1 Trachymyrmex septentrionalis | reverse complement strand
AAAAAAAAAGATTAATACATATTAATTCAAATATGATATACAATTGTTTAAAGCAGTCGACATAAACGAGACAATTGCATTGTGAATAGAACATCAAAATTAAGTTATTACATACTTTTGTCAAAATTTTAACGCTGTCATAGTAATCATCAACTATTTGCAAGATTCTAAAAACTCTTCTCGATATATGATTCATGACTTAAAAATTAAACGTTGCGCGAGTACAAATTCGAAGCGTCGTAAAGTCAAGCTGCACACGTTGCAGGGAAGCTTTTAAAACCTTACATAAATCACCACACCCTGTTATGATGTCACGTGATTTACCCTGACCCAGCCGAGCCCATGCAGAACTCGCGAATAAGTCTTCTGGGGCGATAGTGAGTACAGCCAGTCACGAAAGCTCTGCTTTCGTGCTTAATTACCATACGAGCTCTAAGTCGATACAGAGGCATGATGACCTTGAAACTTTTCGGCCGTTTATAAGAAGTATCTTCAGCAAATTCGTTCGTTTCGTGTGACGCATTATCGCTGTGACGTCATTACATGGATTAATCGGTACAAGAAATATGTCAATGCAGGTAACATCGAACTTTAATGATGAACTTTTAAAATCCCTTAAAAAATGGAGATAAAATTAAAAAATTTTATTTTCAAATTTATTATTTTAATAACGTTTTCAAGGATATTTTTATATTTTATATATTATTATAATACATTCTACAGAAATTTTATCGGACATTCTAATCAGCGCAAATTCTTTTCCTATTTAAAGAGAAATGAAATTTTAATATACTGTAAATAATTGTCTACATGCACGAAAGCAAATATATCTATTTTAGGCTGCTTCGTAAGTACAATATAACGTTAATAATTTCTACATATTTGTCAATTGGATAAAAAAATAAAAATAAAAAGTGTAACACTTATACTTTTCATAAATGTTACAAACTTATAATATATATAATATTTTTAAAAGTAATATTTTTTATTTTTCTTCTTTTACAATTCACGAATATTTAGCTATTAACTTTACATCTACAAAACAGCTTACAATAAATATATTTGCTCTTTTATATACATCATTATTTATAATATTAAAATTCTAAATAAGAATAAATTTTGTGCGATTAGAATTTTGTATAAAATGTCTGTAGAATATATTAAGACAATAGGAATAATCACACAAGGTATATAGTTGATAAAATCTACAGTTAAAATCTCGCTCACAAGCTGATTATCTAGTTACTTCGTGTTTCCTTTCGCGAGGAATAGTTCACGTCATGGCGAGATTAAAGCGAAAGAATATGAAGATAGGATCAAACTTGTATCGCGGTGCGACCTAAGCTGCGAATTAGGATTTGCATAACGAAATGCACGAGCTGCCCTTGCAGAAGGCAGACGTTAACTCTTTAGAGATTGCATAAACGTGAAATTAAGTTAATGTGTTTAGGAAATCTCTCAGGCAAAACTAGACCATATCAGAAATGAATCAAGCGTAAACAATATTCGGTTTTGAAGCTCTTAATATAATTAGCTTTCTCTGCACAATTCACGGTATGATACGACCTATATAACTGTTTTAAATATAAATTCTATATCGACTGTTTTATTTGGGGAATCTCGGTCGTCGATTTATAACACTTTTGTATAAAAATAATGAGAGCAGTGTCTCACGAAGAGCGAGATTGTACAAGTGAAACTGTCACAGTAAAGTTTTAAAAATGATATTTATATTTGCAAGCCGTATTCTTTTATACGGTATTACGAATCGTTGTAAAAATAGACTGAATCCAATTATCAGATTTGAATACTTAATTAAATAGTGTCCTCTTTCGGATATAGATTTCAGGTATATATTTAAGGTATCGCTTTCGTAGAATCATATGCAAGAATATTCAATTCTTATATTCAACGCAGAAGAAGAATATAATCAGAATTCTGATAATGGTTATCCATGAATATACATGCTGCCTTGATCCTAGATTCCAGTTTACATGCATTGTTGAATCAGACCGGAAAGAGTGTCTTAATTTCTGGGTAGGCTGACGTAGTTCCGTTAGATGGAAGCGTGATACCGACTCCCCCGAACGGAAATATCGAAAATCGAATGATAATATTGAATCATTCTGAGAGCGGATCCACGATTATTGGCGCGTGCTGTGTCAGCGGAAAGGACGTTAAATGGCATTTCTGACTGTTTCTGGCTGGTTGCACAGCTCGTATCGACGGCGTGCTTTGCAATACACGTTAATCGAAATTTTCTTTCACATGATTTTATTGTTTTTATTAATGCTTATAAGATTGCACAAACCAGTGACTTTCATATCCTGCAGTCATAATCAATTCTGAATTAATAACTAAATCAATTAGAATGACATACAACTTATTTTTATAAGAAAAGAACATTTATAATATTATTTTGATTTAGATGATTTAATGCAGATCTTTATCACATAGATGGATATCAATACTTTCATATATTGATTGTTAAATATAAAATTTCTAATTTTGGATAAGAATTGCATGCATTCATTCTATTCAATGTAAAAAAAAACCTATTAAAATGTAAATTGCTAGCTTTACATTATATACGTAGTATATAAGAAATCATGTGGAATCGTTGGATCGAAGCAAAAGCAAGAAATGGAATTTATATGAAATAAGTTTTATATGAAACTCAATATGTTCTTAAGGAAAGTACCTTAATAAATTACACAGTATCTTCGAAGAGACAAGATGTATTTTAGAAAAGCCAAGAAATACGTGCCAAGAGGTTTTGTCCGATTTTGCGGTCTGGAGGACGCCCTTGCATTTTCGGCGGCATTCTGTACAGTTCAACTCGAAAGCGGATAAAATCGACTTTCTTGATGGCGATGACGTAGTCGATCCTTAACTGCATGCTATTTCGAGATTTTCGCCGTTTCGGTTAGAAAATATCCCGCGAAATCTTTGAGTCGGCAGCGAAACGAAACGTTAAAGTCACGCAGGCCCTCATGGCGCGACCTCGAAGATAATAAAGCTCAGATATTGCATCCCAAATCACGAAGAGTCAAATCGATATTCCACGTTAATCGTTCAGTTGCTTTTGGCTTCTGTTGTAAATCTGACAGCTAGTGCTTAACTATAATTTAGATAAATTAAGGGCAAGAATATATGCAATGCTCCCATTATAAAAGGTCGACTCTAACATATCGAAAACATTGGAGATTATCAAAAAATAAATTTCACAGAAAATCAATTTTTTTTATTTGAGATTAATTCAAGTGATAACACCTTAGTTAGCTAATATTCGTCCAATAATGAAGATTTTAAATCTTACCTAGATGTGACCCTGGAAAAAAATATTATACATATAATGGA
>NW_017305705.1:3391313-3402705 GCF_001594115.1 Trachymyrmex septentrionalis | reverse complement strand
CAAACTTGTATCGCGGTGCGACCTAAGCTGCGAATTAGGATTTGCATAACGAAATGCACGAGCTGCCCTTGCAGAAGGCAGACGTTAACTCTTTAGAGATTGCATAAACGTGAAATTAAGTTAATGTGTTTAGGAAATCTCTCAGGCAAAACTAGACCATATCAGAAATGAATCAAGCGTAAACAATATTCGGTTTTGAAGCTCTTAATATAATTAGCTTTCTCTGCACAATTCACGGTATGATACGACCTATATAACTGTTTTAAATATAAATTCTATATCGACTGTTTTATTTGGGGAATCTCGGTCGTCGATTTATAACACTTTTGTATAAAAATAATGAGAGCAGTGTCTCACGAAGAGCGAGATTGTACAAGTGAAACTGTCACAGTAAAGTTTTAAAAATGATATTTATATTTGCAAGCCGTATTCTTTTATACGGTATTACGAATCGTTGTAAAAATAGACTGAATCCAATTATCAGATTTGAATACTTAATTAAATAGTGTCCTCTTTCGGATATAGATTTCAGGTATATATTTAAGGTATCGCTTTCGTAGAATCATATGCAAGAATATTCAATTCTTATATTCAACGCAGAAGAAGAATATAATCAGAATTCTGATAATGGTTATCCATGAATATACATGCTGCCTTGATCCTAGATTCCAGTTTACATGCATTGTTGAATCAGACCGGAAAGAGTGTCTTAATTTCTGGGTAGGCTGACGTAGTTCCGTTAGATGGAAGCGTGATACCGACTCCCCCGAACGGAAATATCGAAAATCGAATGATAATATTGAATCATTCTGAGAGCGGATCCACGATTATTGGCGCGTGCTGTGTCAGCGGAAAGGACGTTAAATGGCATTTCTGACTGTTTCTGGCTGGTTGCACAGCTCGTATCGACGGCGTGCTTTGCAATACACGTTAATCGAAATTTTCTTTCACATGATTTTATTGTTTTTATTAATGCTTATAAGATTGCACAAACCAGTGACTTTCATATCCTGCAGTCATAATCAATTCTGAATTAATAACTAAATCAATTAGAATGACATACAACTTATTTTTATAAGAAAAGAACATTTATAATATTATTTTGATTTAGATGATTTAATGCAGATCTTTATCACATAGATGGATATCAATACTTTCATATATTGATTGTTAAATATAAAATTTCTAATTTTGGATAAGAATTGCATGCATTCATTCTATTCAATGTAAAAAAAACCTATTAAAATGTAAATTGCTAGCTTTACATTATATACGTAGTATATAAGAAATCATGTGGAATCGTTGGATCGAAGCAAAAGCAAGAAATGGAATTTATATGAAATAAGTTTTATATGAAACTCAATATGTTCTTAAGGAAAGTACCTTAATAAATTACACAGTATCTTCGAAGAGACAAGATGTATTTTAGAAAAGCCAAGAAATACGTGCCAAGAGGTTTTGTCCGATTTTGCGGTCTGGAGGACGCCCTTGCATTTTCGGCGGCATTCTGTACAGTTCAACTCGAAAGCGGATAAAATCGACTTTCTTGATGGCGATGACGTAGTCGATCCTTAACTGCATGCTATTTCGAGATTTTCGCCGTTTCGGTTAGAAAATATCCCGCGAAATCTTTGAGTCGGCAGCGAAACGAAACGTTAAAGTCACGCAGGCCCTCATGGCGCGACCTCGAAGATAATAAAGCTCAGATATTGCATCCCAAATCACGAAGAGTCAAATCGATATTCCACGTTAATCGTTCAGTTGCTTTTGGCTTCTGTTGTAAATCTGACAGCTAGTGCTTAACTATAATTTAGATAAATTAAGGGCAAGAATATATGCAATGCTCCCATTATAAAAGGTCGACTCTAACATATCGAAAACATTGGAGATTATCAAAAAATAAATTTCACAGAAAATCAATTTTTTTTATTTGAGATTAATTCAAGTGATAACACCTTAGTTAGCTAATATTCGTCCAATAATGAAGATTTTAAATCTTACCTAGATGTGACCCTGGAAAAAAATATTATACATATAATGGACATATCATATACATATATAAACATATATAAAATATGTCACTATTATATGTATATATTATTATGTATTATTATATATTATTTTATATAATTATATATGAAACATTTTTTCCCCAAGACAAGATAACATTTGAGATATGCATAAATAAAATCTACGAAAGTCAGTATTTTTCAAAAATTGATATTTTTATTTTATCGTACTTTTCACTTTATTTTATAATATTGGTTTAAAGATTTAGAGAAAATAGCATCAGATATCTCTTAATAAATATGTACTATAACATTTAAAATAATTTAAAGAATATAAATATAATTTAAAGAGTATTAAGAAAATAAGATAGAATTTCGAAACTTGATTTCAATAAAACATTATAAAAAGCTTCATTTCGAGTTAAAATGAAAGCCCTTAAAGGAATTTTTGGCGTTTGCTACGGAAAAGCCGTTTTTTTAAATATAAAATAGTTAAACGAATAGCGTAAGTATTTATATTAATGATAAAATCGATTTTATTGACCTTAAAGTATATTAAAGGGAAAAGGTTACTGAATTTTCTCAACTACTGTTTTTATTGAATGAATTAATTTTTTTACACTTACAATAAAGAAGATTTTGTAATACAATTTGTAATATATTTTAATTAGTAAAAAAGAATTCCTGGATAGATGGGTTTAACCTTTTCAGACTTTGTATATATTGTAATAAAAAAATTTGAAGATATTATCCGTTGAAATTATTTAATTCTAATTTAAAAAACAAAGAAATTAGGCAATTAGGCAATTAGAAATCGATACTATAATTGGTGCTTAAATAACTAATAGACCTTAATGAAATGTATTTCATATTAATGTATTAATGCGTGTACACGTACATTCCGGTTAAATTTTAGCCTTCTTCAGCGTGGAAAAAACAATAAGTTTTTGCTATATGATCTGCATATGTAGGAACCTACCAATTACAGCGCCGATGTCTAATTGCCCTAATTTATTTGTACTTTTAAATTAATTTCAAGGAATCTAATTTCGACTAATTTATATTATTTAATTCGATCGATATCTAATATCTAATAAATAATAATAATGTGTATGTTGGAAAAATAGTCAAAATTTTGAAAAAAACTAGTATAAAATACTTGAAAAAAATTAATACATATAGTATGAATTTAATATAAAATGTACATAAATTGAATTAAAAACGGTTTTTTAACATGATTCCTGTAAAATCAAATCTGAAGGGGTTAATATCCCTTAGAAATTTGTCACATAAATCTACACTATTGCTGTCTAATTTTTCAGTAGTGGAGCTGCTCCGAAGAGAGGGGGCTGAATTCCACTGCACCTATACGAATACACTTTACAACGCAAAGCAAAGTTCCATATGGGTTTACAACTTTCCATGCAAAATGAGGTCACAACTAAACTTATGTGTCTAGTTTTTTGATGATGGAGCCCTAAAGGTGGGGTGAAATCCACTGCACTCACACTTAACGCAAAGCGAAGTTTGATATATGGGTTTGCAACTTTCCACATAAAATTTAAATTACAAAGTTAAACACACATTTATATTGTCAGCTTTTATTTGTTAATAACTTTTTAATGAACGGCAGTGTAACAATAAGGTTCAAGCACGACTTTTCACGCAAAGCAAGATCCATCCCGCACACTTTCTCCCCTTCATCACAATTAATATAAATATTATTTATTTTACTATTTTATTTTCTAAAAATGACTTTTTAATAGGGGTCGCCGAAAATCCCTTTTATTTTAACACGAAATGAAGATGAAGACATTTTTTACAAAATTCTATCTAAGTCGAAAATAGTCGACTTTCGGAATTTTGTTCAAAAAATGAATACATTGATAAATACATTTCTTCTAAATTTTTAAAGATCGTTATTTAGAAGGGGCTAACATTCGGCTTACAGGAGTCAAAGGTGATGGCACGTATCACGCGCCCTCGACAAAAAATGGCGAACACGACTGATTCACCTGCGACGGCCGGTAGCAGCCTCCTTTCGTCTTCAACAACGACACCATTTCCCACCTCGACAACATCGGCAGCAACTTATTCGAGCGAGAACTACACCTTCAACTATAGTGGTTTGTCGAATCTGGGCGGTTACTCGCTGGACGATTTCAACTACACGGAACTGTGGTTGGACGTCTGGAATGGCACTGAGGTCAACAATGTCACCGAGAGACTGAACGCGACGGTGTTGTTACCGAGTGGCTATTGTGATGAATGGGAGGCTGCTCAGCATAAGCTCTTCCAGGTGAAGATACGTTTTGAACAATTTCTAAATTCTTTTTTAAGTTTCTAAGATCTTTCCTTCGCGTATAAATAAATAATCAATGCTTTCAATAAAATCTGTCTTTTGCAAAAATTCTACGAAAATTTTGCTCTATTTAAAGTTTTGGAGAAAGAATGTTCTTTATATATAATCCTACATTACTCGCGTAATTTTTCTTAACGCAATTACTCGCGTAAAATGTTTTTGTCCAATATTATATTTCAATTTTTATTGTTTTTTTTTTTATTATATAATTTAAAACGATATAGGGTTTTTCTTATTTAAAATTTATTCGGTCTAACAATTATCTCATGTGATGTTTAAAAAAAACGTATAATATTCTATATATTCTTCAGATAACACAATAAATGCAAAAATGTTTTTTTTTAATTGTGAAACAATTTATGCTATAAATACAGTAGTGTGTATAAACAATTCATACATTTATTTAACAAATTTATAAGGCGGACACTCCACGCGAATAATGAAGGATTAATAATTTGAATATTTTCTTATTATTTAAATTTATTATTAATTATATTAATTTCAGGCAGCAAATTTATTTTTTGCGGCTGCGTTTCTGGTGCCACGCTCGTTCAAGGCTTCCGTCTTGGCTCTTCGCACGTTTCTCACGGCAGGTTTCATGTTGGCGGCTCTCTGGGCCGGGTTCACCATATGCGCTCTAGATGCCATGTTATGGTGCTTGGCCCTTGGTCTGTTAAACGGCATTCATTCGTTGATACTCGCCTGCCGATTCCTGCCCCCGGCTCTTAGCCCCGAACTAGCCGAACTTTATTTGAAGCTCTTCAAGCCTTATAAGGTTAGCAAGAAGCATTTCCAGGAACTGGCAAAGGAGGCAAGAATACTCAAGTTGGATTCCGATCAGACCTACGCAACGGAAGGGGTCACGCCGGCGGATAGGAGGCTGTCTATTCTTTTACGCGGAAAGTGGGTATCCTTTTTAATTAAAAGTTAATTCTTTTAAGCTAAAAGTGTCATTTCTTGTGAAAGAAGGTTAATCTTAATTGAAATTAAGAGCTAATTGAAACTGGATTGATATAGATGCCTTTTATCTTATGTCTGCTTTCATGAAATTAATATTGAGAAATATAATTTTAGAACTTTCATGTCCTTTATTCGACCTTTTTTCATATACTGCATTAATTTATTATTGGAGAAAATTTTATTAAGCGTCGTCTGGTTTAAGGCTATTGTATGCAATTTCGATGTCCGAGTTTCTCCTCTTATTTCAGAATGAAGGTAACTTGTGACGGAACTCACTTGCACTACATCAGAGCCTACCAATTCGTCGACTCGCCCGAATGGGAGGCCACGCATGAAAACGATGCTGACGTCTTCCAGGTGACGATACTAGCCGAGGAGCCCAGTACGTATATCTGTTGGACGAGAATGAAGTTACTCAGGGTGCTCCGGCACAGACCATTGCTCAAGGTCGTTCTCAACACTCTCATCGGTAAGGACATTACGTCCAAGTTGTATGCCCTTAACGAGCAGCTCGCTGGTGTCGCGGCCGCCAGTGAGAACGCCACGTCGAATCCTTACAGGGGGGTCACGAGAAGCCTCAGCGTCGATGCCGTTAATACAGAAACCGCCGGAAGGGTTCGATCGACAACCTGGAAAGCGCAGAAGCAGTATAGCAATTTGCGTAGTGACAGTAAGTGTCGCAACTTATATCTCTTTTGCTTGATAATTCAAACAACAGTTTCTTAATTCTACATAGACTTTATATTATCTTAGACATTTGGATCCTGATAATTAATCTCTTATATCATGAAGATACAAAGAACGTGTTTATCGTAATTTTATATTTCGCTTTGTGCGATTTAATCCATTATCCATATCAAGACCTTCATAATTCGGTTTATGTAATCGGTCACACAAGCAGCATATTCGCTTGTGTGTGACAAATTGGACATTAGAAAGGCTAATCTTTAAAGGCTAACCAAGATAATTGGGATTTGTGTGTCCCCAGGGAGCTCTTTGGCCCGGTATTCCCATCAGTACTGGGCGCCGGTAGTGGCGAACCATTTTCCGTCAACCTCGCCGTTCATTCAAAGCCAAAACCTCGGCTACTCGTTACTGCCGCAGGGTGACCAGTTCTCGCCACCTCCGCGAGCACCCGTGCTGACCCACCACCCTCCCGTGGCGCGGCAGCGAAGCGGGGATACTGGCGGCGATTACACCCTGCTACCTCAGACACCGAAGCTCGAGAGGAAACGTTCGAGAAAAGGGACTCGAGAGGTACGTTGATTTCATTCATTAACTTTGTTACGTTGACTTCATTATAGAGATACGATAGAGGATCGAGTGCGGAAAATGTATCTGCTATTTTTAGATCAAACAAAGCAGGATATACACGAATTTTAAAAGCGAATTAACCAAACTAACAAAAAAACGTGCACAGAGCGATATCTTTGTGCAATTTAATTTTTTTTCTGGATTTAATCGAATGTCAAATTTATTTACGTTTCTTAGATTTAATATCGAACATTATAATGAAATTAAAATAAAATTTCCATATGTAATTTCCTTATTTAGCAATAAGTAATTTCCTATGCTACATATATATATATATAGTGACCTACCGTATTGCTTGGGAGAGAACATATTCCTTATCGCCATCATTAACGCTTCCTCTCTCCAAACAATCAAACTGTAGTACACTTGTGTTTCTACAAGTAAGTTTATGCTATTCTGATTGCTATCCGAATATACTTTGGACGCCAATCTATCATAAGTACATCAAGATATTTGCAGACTCTCCTTTAGCAGACCTAAATTGTCTAGTACCCATACTTTAATGCACCGTATTAGAGAGATGTAATTACAGTTTCTAACATTAAACGATGTAATTACACTGTTTTATGTGTATTAAACTATAGACATTTCTCCGTTCATTTGCGCTTACTGAGATTTTCGCCGATCTAAAGATAACAGACCGTAATTTATTTTAACAACTTTAACAGCTTGATAAATAGACATATAGTATAACATACATGCACGTGTAAGATACGATTTAATTTTCCGAAACTGATGGTGGGTGTATTGGACCTATTTAATTATATTCTTTATGTAGAACCGAAGTAATTAATTATTTGTAACGTTACGGTTACAAGTTACTTTTTTTTATAACGGATTGGTAATGGCTTTATTTTTTTTTTCGTAACTGTAATGGTAAAGTAATTACATTTTTTTTTGATAACGGTAATGGATTTTACTTTTGTCGTTACTTTCTATATTTTTAACCTACTTGACATAATTTTCGCATATTTAACCTGCAGTTTTGGATCGCTATTTATTGTTACATTTAAGATCGTCTCAAGAATAATTTAAAGTTTTACGAACACATAAATTTTTTCAATGAATTTTTTTTAAACCTTAACAAAGAAATCGAGAAAATCCACGGAAAAATGAGAAAAAACCGTTTTTTTTTATCTAAAAAAATTTCTTTTTTCGTAAATTTTAAAACTATATAAAAAAATAATGGAAAAGTAACAAATCGTTACATTTCAAGTAACGATAACGCTAATTGGTACTTTTGAAAATCAGTAGCTAGTAACAATAATAATTAACACTTAGTTACCTTTTTGAAACCCGGTTTTTCTTTATCTGGTTAATTTGTGGTTGAACTTAATCTGATATTTTATTCAATGGACTTCATTTATGACATCATCAGAGAAGAAACTCATTGGATAAAACATCAGATTAAGCTTAACTACAAATTAATTAAATAATGAAAAACCGTATCGGTAACCAGACTCGGTAATAAGTAACTAGTCACTTAAAAAAAAATAACTTTCCATTCTCCGTCTTTATGTTACATCTGCAAATGTGAATTATTAAATGTGTTATTAAAATAAACTTAGTATTATGCGCACGCGCACACACACACATACACATTTTTTTAATACGAGTTATGTAATTTTGGTTCCTTCGAAATTAATTAATACTTTTTAGTTAACATATTATAAATTAAGTGGATCCCACAGACCCATCACTAGTAATTGTGTATTTTGACATCAGCTCCGGAGAGAGTTATAATATTTCTTAAATATTTTCTGATATTCTTAAATAAAATTCTCTGTTTTTGTATTTGACTTGTCAACGTGATATTATTTGTCATGATTTTGAAAGAAATCTTGTCGCCTGTAAATAAATCAAAATAAATCTTTTTAGCTTCTTCTTTCAGGAAGAAAATTAAATTAATTGTTTAATGTTTTTTTATTCTATTCTTATCATAAATTATAAAATAAATGTTCCAGGTGACCTTCGAGACACCGGTATGACGCTCGCCCGACGGGGAAGGGCCTGCCAGCGTGCCTCTACTTTCACTGTCGCCGCAACGCTCCGCCTAGCCCCGTCGTGGTCTTGTCGTCATCCTAAAGCACACCGCAAAACTCACCCTTTGAACTTCCGGTGGACACGATACCGATGAATGGCCTATTTCTTCGGAAGAGAGAACGCAACGGTCTTGGTACCGCATGGATTATGCTTCGGTACCACGAGGATCCTTGGTACCATAAAATCGCAAGAGCACTGGCGGAAGAAGTCGTTGGGTAGTAGTTTTGACGTGTGCAATTGATTTTCATATCTTGCAAGTGCCACGCCTTACAGAGACACGCACGCACGTGTGAAATCGAAACCGCGATGGCGGCCGTTAAAAATAAAAAAAAAGTATTCCGATATCCTTCGATCACATTTGGGGTATCCATCAAAGTTTCGAGATGAATCGAAATTCGATCGTGTGGTGGAGATGAATGTGAATCGTTCATTGACGTGAAAAGTATGAATAAAGGAGAGAGAAATCGTAAACAAAAGATTAAATATAGATTATATTATATTAATGAGCATCGCCTCTGTGTACACTTTTACATCGACTGTGATTACAACGGATATAATTATTAAGTCTTTCAGAGAAACGCTGATTATATACACATACAGGAAAACACGTGCGTAAAATAGCTGCCGTGCTAACCATACACGCATATCTCGCATTTGCGCGAGTTAGGATATCCTTCGCGCATAACGATTTCCGATTTTGATATATATACACATTTGCATTAAACAAATTCCTAATTCTACAGATTTTTTTTTACCCTATTCTCTTATCAATGATTCCAAGCAAACGCCAGTTATTCATTTACACACAAGCAATAATCACTTAATCTATGAATCATTGAACAGTATTTTTTTTGTGCATCAATATAAAAATAATATTTGATTACTATGTATTATTAATGAAGGACATCCAAACAGCGTAAACAAATCGGGATTGTTGTATAAAATTAGTGCATAAAATGCGCATTCACGATAAATATAATATTTCGAGAAAACACGCAGCAATTTGTGAACAGAAAATTGCATTTGCACATTCCTTAATCAATTGTAAAATGCGTAAAATAAATAAACAGAAAAAAATAAAGATGAAATGAAAAAACCAGCCGAATGATCCGGGTGTAATAAAAACAGATAAGTGCTTTGTTAAAAAAAAGAAACCTGCAATAAAGTGCTTCGAAAATCGTAGTTAATGGCGAGATGCAAATTATAAAAAGCAAAGTTTAATTATTCGCGCAGATTAAACGAAAGAAAAGCTAATATGCGTCGTGTGTGACACGTAGAAGAAAAAAAACATGTGTGTTTGTATGTTTCTATGTTTATATAATCACCGCGTGTGAGAGTGAAGCCGTAGAAGATCAATAAAGACGCACAAACGATTAAACAAAAAACGTGAAGGGAATAAAATTAATAAAAACGGCTGTGTAGAGTCGAGTGTAAATGTTAAACACAAAAATGGTTGTAGAATATGTAAAGTTACGAAGGATTCTATGAAGTTTTAAGAGGCGCACACGTCGGAAAAGATCATTATTGTTTAAAGTAGAATTTATTTTTATCAAATTAGATTGTTGCAGTATTCTGTTATTACGTAATTTTTCGCGAAAATTGAATTTATATGTATATACAATATGTAGCATATATAGAAACTTTATACATTTGTAATAATCAAAATTTGAAGAAGACTGAGTTACTGTAACTTTGTTAGTTCCTATGATATTTGCTGTAATGTTTAAAATTTTATTAATATTGGATTTGTTAAATTATTGTTAGAATTAATTTTAGGACTAAATTGCACATACCGAAAATTCTTGTGTTTGCAAGACTGATCTATTTTCCGACGTAGACAAGAGCCTAAAGTACGAAAGAATCTGTTTGAGTGATCTTTGTTGACGTCATGTCAAGAAAATAAATGAAATCGCGTAAGATGGACTGCAGCAGCGACACATCAACATCACGACAACATTGTATGTAATTATTATTTACGATTACAATATGTTCGTTGACTATTACGTTAGAAATAAAAATTACGTTGAAAAACGTGTAGTATAATTAAGTATAATGCCAAATCATCCTGCTTCTAATTTCCATTTTCTTCGTTATTCTTGCCATTATTACACGATGATGGGATAATTTCAGAATTGTAATTTTTTAATCCTAAATTGTAATTAATAAGATAAATATTTAATCGCAAGAAATAATGTGTTATATTAAATAGAAATTATAAAAATAGAGTACAATCTTAATAAATAAAACATAATTTTTTATATTTCCAGGCCAAAATATAAACTATATGCATGTTGGCATATATTTATAAATAACACCTAATCTCAAACGCGAAAAGTTAATATGTAAAATATGTCAAACATAACAAGCAAATATAAAACATAAATATCGAAACAGAAACTCAACTCTATGAATTTTTTATATTATTAGTTTTAGAATTTTTATTAATCAAAATTTAATTATTATATATCTTACAACACAAAAGTCATTAATCGTCATTGACTTTTGAATTTGAATTTCTTAGTTATTTTAACTTGTACACTTTTACCTCATCATCATCATCTTCATAATCGTTATTTTGTGGAGGATCTATGATATGCTTTCGCTGATAGAAATCATATTTCTTTTTTTCGCTTTTATGCGGAAGTTGTATGACTATAACAAAAGGTTTATCTTGGTCAGACGTATCTACCGCATCCTCATGATA
>NW_017305705.1:3384528-3391213 GCF_001594115.1 Trachymyrmex septentrionalis | reverse complement strand
TAACGTTTAATAGGAGAAATAAATTTTGAAGATATTTAATAAAGATAAAATTTTTAAAGATTTTTCATTTTTACCTGTGATAGTCTGGTTCATAACGATGATACTTGTTCGCTAATATTCTTTTGGAATGATAACGTTTTCGATGTTTTGAAAACGAATGCCATCGTGGGTGTCGCCATGGAGGAGGACTATAATATGAATATGGCTTAACTTTGTAGGTTTCATTAAATTCCACTAATTCCAGAATTAAGCCAAAGAACATGATAACCGTAAGTAACTAAAAGTTATTATCAACACATCATAGTTAATATTAACATTAATTTTTGCGAAAGACAATGTTTAATTTTTAAATGTTAATTAACTCACCTTCATTTTCATAATGTAAAATTCAATTTTTTATAATTGTACTTTCAAGGCATCCAATTTACTTTAATTAAATTATTGATTAAATAAATACGTTGTTAGAGTGGCATTTTTCTACATACACCTTTTCCATTTTAATAGTAATATTCTTTTCCACAAATTGGTAAAGAAATATTTATTTATCACTATTTGTTAATTTATCACTTTATCTAAAATAACGATTTTAATTTTTACTTTAAACATTTCAATAGCTTTACAATGAACAATTGTGTATTACATATATAAAACATAAAATTAATAGATATTAAGAGTCTTCGATTGTAGATTTTATACATATATATATATAAACATATACATATATATCACTTTATTTCAGAAACAGAACACATTATCTCGCTAAGATTTTGATGAAGAGAAACGCTCGTGTAGCCGGATAAAACCTTCATGGATCGAAATGAAACTATGAACTTGAAAGTCTTCAAGCAGACTTTCTTTTATATCTTCCCTTCCATTTCTCTCGAATCGCCTACAGCAACATATGTATAATGATTCATAAATGTCATCGTAATGCTACAGCTAAAGTTATTACAATTTATTCTTCAATGAAGAAAAGTTTCACTAAGGGAAATGTACACTCACAAATAAACAGACAAACAAAATAAGAAATTATTTGGCAAAAGATTGTATGTATCTAATAGCATAATAGAAAGTTGTACAATGATTCAAGAAATAAGGAATGCACTCGAGTAAGAATCACATGCAAATTTCATTCATGATTCACGTTATGCAAAGTAGATACTTTCTTTGTGATCTAAATTTATGAAAAATGTTAATATATTTCTTATAATCTTGTAAACACACACATTCATACACTTGAAGTATGCAAGAATATTAACAGCAATTAAGCAGCAGCTTTTTCAAATGCGACATTAAATATCTTAATATATTAAACTTGATTATTATATAAAAAGTAACTTTAAAAAAAGTTTCACAAATTTATGGTTTGATCAATATAAATTAACGTTAAATTTTATTTATTAATAGCTATCATAATATTCATTTTAATTAAACATATAGTTTTAAATTTTATAAAAGCGATAATATAGAAAAGATGTTTATGTTAAAAAATTGTTGTAGCAATTGATGAGCCGTAGATCCAGCGAAAGTGAAAAGTGAACGGAGGCATCATACATAAAGGTACTTTCAAGATACTTTCAACAAAGAGTGTATGCTAATGCGTGCGTGAATTTGCTTTCAAAGATTTCTTTAGGAAGTACTCATTCTTTTGAATGATGTTGCTGTTATATTGTCTATTTCATCAATCTAATCGTAGTCGAGATCCTGAGAGCTCTTAGAACTTTCTCTTTTTAATTATAAAAAGGAAGATTATTAAATTAATATAAAAAATTATAAAAAGGAAGATATTTCGATAATCATATATATAATTACTTAAAATAAATTTAAAAACATGTTAATATATTTTACAGATTTTTATTCAATCCCTGGAAGATTTTAGAACGTAACTGTAACATTACGAAATGTATTGTTACAATTGCATTTATAATTGCATTAACATACATTCGCGCGCGACCAGTAGAAGTACAACGAATATATTTTATTATTACATATTATTGTTTCCTACTATGTTGCACTGAATAATAATTACGGTTTTCATCACAGCTTATAATAAATTGTAACAAGATTGCTTATTGAAGTAATAATTATCTATAATTAATTTGAAGTAATAATTATCTATAATTAATCACTTAAACGAATACATTATTTTAAAAAGATATGTTTTCGTATAAAAGCCCATTGCGTATAAACGTATAAATAAGTACAATTAAATAAGTTAAAGCTAACAATGCCTTTTAAGTATACACGTAGAGTTAATTTCTTATTATATATTTTCTCTATAACTTCACGAATAGTCTAAAGTATATTCGTACTTTGCGCTTTGAAGAATATATGAACATTAAACTTGTATTTGCATACATGTATTTTTATCTTTTTAGCACTTATGGTAATATAAATGTTACTGTATCTTAAAATACCCAGCTTAAATGATAAAAAACGATTTTTAAAAAGTGTAAAAATGCATAAAAAGTCATTCTATATAATTTTTTTCAGTAATTATATGTTAGTAGTAACTATACATGTAGTAAATTGTTGGTTTATAAAATTTTAATTACAAATTTAATTAATAATTTTTTTTATAAATTAGAAGGTTAATTAAAGTAATTAAAAAATGTGAGACATAAAAATGGAAATAATACAACAATAACCAAAAAATCTCAGGAATGCAAAACATGACTTAGAAAAAGTGACTTGTAATTTGAATCTATTTTTAACCATCTAATAATTGCTACGATGATTAACAGTTGACCATTACAATTAATAATACTCCTATACGTTTTATTTTATTTTATGACAGCACTTGAATACTTTCTATAAGCAGTAATTGCATCGTCACTTCGCGTGCACCGATCGAACTTTTAGAAGAGTAAATTAGATTTTTTAATCAATTTCTTTTTTACATAATGACTCAAAATTTGTCGTTATCACAACACATACACATTTTCTATTTGTCATGTCTACTTCTAGAAAATATTTTGGTTATAGTAAAAAATATCTCAGCGCTTTCTTCATTATAATCCAAGCCTAATTATCAATTGAACACTATAAATAACTAAATCATAACTGAATTATATCCAAGCTGATTAAATAATGATTAGACAATGTTTCGATTTAGCGAATTATACAATGTTCTAATATTGCACTAGGACTAATTGCATCATGATTGTACACTACACATTTGTCTCTTGGAGCTCGGTACAGTCAGTGGGCTTGATCTCCAACCACCAATCGTTAGGATAATGATACTTCTGTAATTCTATGCCTTCTCTTGGCACGGGCATCAATCGGCCGCCGAATTGTTTCGCCGGTAGAGGAGGTATCACTAATTGTGGTGGAAAACACTGTAGACTCGGCGAGAACTCGCAGTCTGGAGGCAAGACCCTTCTGGTCCAGCCGACTCTTCTCACCATCTGCGTCTGCAAGTGTCAACACCATTGAATTTTTTGAGGTGTTAGTGACGTCTCTACATTTTTTCCTTTTTTTTGAATTAGCTTTAAAACTTTTCATCTTAAAGCAGAATATTTTTAAAGATGATTGTGATATTCTCAGTGAGATACACATATATGTTTTGTAAATCCAGAAAATCTAAGAAGATTTGATACAATTGATGGCCTTGTCGGCGAATCCGGGAACTCGGATCGTAATACCTATAAATAAGGGGCAATAAAACGGCTGCATTCGCCAATTTATGGACAAACTAACGCTACCAAAAGAGTTGTCTTCACTTGTTCTATATACGTGATGCGCTTTTAAAATCCACGGAAATCGTATATTTTCCTAGAGTTTTCTTCAACTCTCCATAAAAGCATAAAGGTAACAAGACGCAAAGCGAATTTGCATTTGCGTGCTAGATATATAAAACGAAATCTTACTGAATACAAATACTGCGCTTGACGTAAAAGCAAAGAAGAGTTGAAGTTGTAAACTAGTATTTACAGAGTGACAATAAATCTGACATAAATACAAAACATCTAAAGGAAATATTAACAATAAAAACGAATAGTTTTATCTGTTTGATTTTATGGTGTATGTAAAAAAACGTATTCTTCAAAAATTGTTATTATTTAAATTTTACAGATTATTATATAACAATTAAAAAATGTTTAATATAAAGTTCACTTTAAACAAAAAATTTTGTTAAAAAACTTAATTACCACTGCGTCTTCCTCGAAAACAACCACTTCCACTTTAGGTGCATCTTCACCGACTTCGTGTTCCTGTATCCTGTAAATTCCCGCTGCGTGAAGGTAAGTTGCACTCAAACCGACTTCTCGGAAGGCTTTTGTGATTAAGACATCGTCACGAAGCGTGTCGACCAAGCACAGTTCCACTTTACGTGCCCACGGCAGTGCGCGGCCTATTCGAACTTGACCCCAAAGACCGCCCAGGCAGAGAAAGTGGACGATGCCCAGCTTAGTGAGAACCAAATGAGCTCTGGAAAAATTATGGAAATTATATATGTTTTGATATAATAAATTATCTTACATAAACTATTACAGGTGCTTTACACGTTAAAAATTAAAGAGAGACATCTTCTAAAAGTCTAATTAAATTTAACTTAAAATTCTAATTAAAAAGCATTTTATCAATTGTATCATGTATTTTATGACTTAAAAAATCTAAATGAAAATAGAAACTTAATAATTGAGAGGGAGATATAAAAAAATTAAATATAATTATAAACTATCATAAATAAATGTCTAATACTTATTGTATTTAATTCTCTTCAGATCATTATTTAAATATCATATAATTTAAGTACTGACCTATAAGCGAGATCATGTAATTTCTCAGTAAATTCTTCGGGCACGCTACATGGCTGCTGCGGAATTTCTTGCCGACTGAGGCTATACCAGAACAGCACAACCATCAGGAAGAATGCCGCCAGAGCTCGCATAGGAGTGATGCGAAAGCGTCTCCGTGAACAGAGACTCATGTTGATGTTCTGGAAATCAGGGAATTCGATCGAAAATCTTTTTCTGGACGTTATACGAATCAATTATACAATTGCAATGTATTCTTTTATTTTAAATTTCGAAATATTTTACTTATCGAAGAAAACGATAAGAAAATTTCAACCAGCTCTTTTGGATACATAGATCTGCAAATTTTTGAATTCTGCCTTTTCTTTTCATTCTGAAATTTTTTTTTAAACGAGTCATTGCATTCTAAATTTTTTTTATACATCTTTGACATGTTCAAATCCTTATATATTTTAATTGAAACTATAAACTTTTTATTTTAAAAATCAATAATATCTATTAATTTTATTTGTTTAATTTTTAAGATCTTTCCGATAGTTTTTATTTTCAGTTTTGTTTAGAACTTCGTTTTTTTAAATCCTCAAGTTTAATTTTATGCTTTTTATTCATACAATTTAGCATAATAAAAAGTCTACTAAAAATAAAATCCACAATATATATCATTTTACTGTTTAACTGTAGTGATTTAAATATTCATTAATCAATTTGTGTATTGTGTTTAGTGTAAATTCTAAAAAGATTTTCAGGAAAGACTCACGTTCCCTAAGGAGCATGCATGATATTAACAACACTTGTCTCTCGAACTCGTCACATGCACCCTGAACACAAGGAAGGAAAAAACCAACGACTCGAAATTACGTACTCGCGATATACGACGTAGTCATGACCCACGTGTGATCAGACTTTCTTGAATTTTTCCTTTGCTTTTTTCTCACCCCCCGCGACGAAAACCACTTTCTCATAAAGACTCCGACACTCAACCCTTGACGAGTTCGACATGGCAACGTTGCGAAATATTGATTTTTCTGCTCTACCGACAGTTTACTCAGATATAGCTTTATCTATTAATACAAATATAGAATAAGAACTTATAAGAAGTAAGAAATAGATTATTATATTAATAATAGTATTTAACTTTTATTTTTATTTATAATTATACAAAATCTGTTTTTAAATTTGTTTTACAAATTTTTAATTCTTAAGATTAAAAAGCAACTATTTATAAAAATCTTGCAGTATTGATTTTTTGTAATCTTATCAATAGTTTTGTAAAGAACGTTTCGTAAAGATATAAGATTACAAATGTGATTTCGTAGACTTTCAAAAGATAAAAATTTTAACTTTATTATTATATGTATAATTAATAAAAACTGATAAACAATTTTGGGAAAAAAATTTAATATTTGTCAATATTATTGTTTGTCTCCAATCTTATTATTTATCAATATTATTCCAAAAAATAATGTAAGAGCATCATTTACAGATCCCTATATTATTAACGGATCTCATAGATGATAATCTCTTCAAAATAAATACACACCGTATTGATAAAATGTTAGTATAATTTTAAAAATATTAACTTCTTTATAATTTAATAAACTTTAATTTTTTTATTATAATGAAAAGTTTATAAGAATCTGTTATTTATAAATAAAAGAATATTAAATTATGACATTAATTCTGTCTTATCGATTTGTGATATATGAGTTATTCTAATTCTAATATGATCGATTGTTAATAGTAGTGGAATATTTTGGATACTTTCAAAAAAATATTCAAAAAGTAGAAGAATATATATTAGCAACTTTTATAAACACAAATATATTTAATATAGAAATAGAATTAAAAATTTGATTATGAGTCGCGATAATAATCTTCCTGTTAGTTTTATGTTACATAAATTTTCCTTTGCTTGAAAAGAG
>NW_017305705.1:3381718-3384061 GCF_001594115.1 Trachymyrmex septentrionalis | reverse complement strand
AATTAAACTTCTACATAAGGTTTATGTTAAGTAATGTAATATTAATACATTATCATTTCTTATAATAATATTATAAGGTGAAGCTTTTGCAAAGAGATAGAATTACCTAAACTTAAACAGATCTTAAATTATTTCTTTCTTCAAGTTAATTTATAATAACATCGTAATAACGGGATAAGATTATCCTTTAGCACAAGAAATATCCTGCTTGGGCTCAATTCGGAACCAAAAGAGACGCGTAGATTATGAAAAGTGCGGGAGACAAACGAGCGACGGAAGCGAGACGTGAAATTAACGAGCAAAAATAAACGTTTCCTCGATAATCTCAGTCGCTCGCAGAATTCCCGGCCGGCGTACGCGCTTCTCCGTTCTTCGCTCTATTTACTTTTTCTCAGAGCCGAATGAGTTATCGCGTCGGAACCCCCTCGGGTTATCCTAATGAGCAGAAACGCCAATAAGCCAGTACGTCTCGACGGGGATGGTGTGTTCTTACGTCTTATTTTTAAACGGGGTGCCTGTTGACGAATTTGCGGACGCGCCGTCCGTCTGTGCCGTAAATGAAACATCGGAAGTATCTTCATCAGACTTTCTAGAGATGTTTAAATATAATAAATTGTTGACATTCTTACTCACCCGATGTCAACAATGATTAGATGCTTTCTTTAAACATGTACAATATAGTACAGAAACGAATCCTGTTTTGTGTTACAACATAAAAACAAATAAGAAAGATACGTAAAAGATGTATAAAACAATCGGTGTAACTTCGTAAAAGATAACGGAGGAGTTTATTATATTAATTATTATCATTACACAAAAAATTATATGAAAAGATATATAGAAATTTTTTAAGTATACTCTAATTTTGCGTATTGTTGCAATAAGTGTTTTATATAAAAATAAGAAATAAAGAATGTAAATCATCATGATTTAACAGATGTGAAGTAAGTACATAGTATATCTTAAGATGTTTGTATACTCTTCATATTTACGAATTTCTTTATTTCACTCAAATCTTCGAATATTTAAGAATGTTATTGCGATATATATCGCGAGTAATCGCGTCAAGGCGAGCATTAATCTCTCGCTAGCGCGGGGTCGGCAGGTCGCGAGCCCTCTCCGGAATAAAAGAGCTCGGGCGAGGCACTAGAAAGGGGGGAAGGACAAGGATGAAGAAGAGGAGGCAGCAAGAAAAATTGCGCTCGATGTCGTGGAAACGGGCGAAGCCGTAAAACAAACGGTCGGACGTCGCGCCTCTTTCTCCGCGTCTAATTCTGTCTTGTCGTCTCTTCGCCGTGTATTTTCGTAGCGCGTGTCACCTAAGTGCCTTATCTGCGCGTTTTTCGAATCTCGCTGGATCTTAAGATCTATCCTCGAGTCACGTGCCACACACCTGAACTTTCACATTTATTCATTTTGTTCCTAACGAGATACATGTTGAATAATAATGAAGCTATATTGGATATAAAGATAATTTACAGACTAATTCAACATTTTTTAAGTATAAGAAAATTGATGGATTAAAAGATTGATAAAATATAAGTAAATTGAATAAAAATAATTAATATATTATAGTTCTTATATGTGTGCCAACGTTTTTCTCAACTATTGATATACACTTATCTTGAACGAAATTTAGGCCTGGTTGCATCAACGTTGACTTTAAGCAAGAGTTAAAACTCTATCTGTCTTGTGAACCGAAAGAAAAGGAGAAATAGAGGGAATTTTAAGTCTCGCTTAAAGTTAACTTTGGTGCAACCGGGCTTTAATAAAATGAAATTTAATATTTAATGAAATCTTATTATGCGATTTTTTTTATTCAATTTATCAAGACAGCTGTTTTTTTATATTTTAAAATTCTAATTAATAATTATTTTATATATTGATAAAGATTTGATTCGATGAGATGATAATTCAGATGTTTATTTCCGATTTCCAATTGCAGCAGATCGCTATAAGAATACCATAAAAGATTCTACATTCTGTTCTACATTCTAAACATCACAAATCATCCTAGATCCGTGGATCCCAAACAACTTTTGATTCTGCTCGGAGCCGAAAAGTCGACGCGATGATCCCATAGCATTCCATGGGGTTCACTCGCTATCGCGAAAACACCGTCCGTCTTTGAGGCTCTCCTCGCCGACGATCGCCATTCAAGGTTTTTACCCTCGTGGAATCCACACGAAATCCACTCTTACGTACGCCCTGGTCACATTGAAATGCAATTCGCGTTCTTCGATCAGGTCCATCAGCTCTTCGTCTTCTATCCTTCCCCGTTTACTTCTCATCGCTAGATTGCCCTTCGATAAACCACTAATCTGCCCAATCGTTCCTATCCAG
>NW_017305705.1:3379442-3381618 GCF_001594115.1 Trachymyrmex septentrionalis | reverse complement strand
CTCATCGCTAGATTGCCCTTCGATAAACCACTAATCTGCCCAATCGTTTCTATCCAGCACCTTCTCCACCTTCTCCACTTGCGATCAATCTTTGCTGGTTCTTCTCGTTTAGTTAACGAACGTAAGCGGAAACGTTTACCGCGTACCAACATGAGAATAATCATTCCGTGTTGAAATAGAAATCGAAAGAGAAACAAGCAGAATGAAACTAAATGAATATCGAAATGAGGAGAAGTCAGTATAAGACGATCATAGAATTTGCAAGTTTAAATATTGTTGCAGAAATATTGTTGCACTTAGATTATCAAAGATAGGTTTTCCTAGAGTTAGAATTTAATATGTAATTAAATGTACAGGAAATATATTTTCCAAGTCGCGTCTATGATAGAGTGAAACAATGTTGTGAAAATATCACGCGTGTTCCTCGAGCGGGAAGAGAGAAACGACCAGTAGCACGAACCACGCCACTGTTGACAACGTAAAGGCGAACCATGTGGTCAATGTGCGTTAAACGACTGCCACGTAAGCGTTTAACGTTCCGCCAGAATATATGGACATTCCGCGGTTATTTCGAATACGTTCCACCGACAGTTTTTACGTCAGCGTAAATCACGCCCGCGTTCGACTTAGCGCGCTCGCAAGCACACAAATCGCCATGGACGCTCTGTCTTTTCTATTGGGATTCTTCAATTTTGGTCTAGGACCTAGGATGCTATTGTAGAATAATCAATTATTTCACTATCATTCAAAAAAGACTTAAATATATTTAAAAAAAAAAACGATTTTGTTAAAGTACTTTTAGTCAATATATAGGTCTAAACATAATTTTATTGGACTATCAAAATAATTATACAGGACTCAAGTTAGTTGCTAGAATGTAAAAATTTGTTGTAATATTGTTCATCATATTTGAGTTCTCTACATTATTTTAATAGTTAACAAAACTATTTTTATGTCTGTATGTGTGTGTGTGTGTGTGTGTGTGTGTGTGTGTGTGTGTGTGTGTGTGTGTGTGTGTGTGTGTGTGTGTATAGTTAAATTTTTAGATACTTCAGCAAAATTGTACTTTCTGTACAGCTATGATAATTTATCTAACAATCTAAAGACTGCTATAACTTAATCTAAGCTTTTAATTTTAATTGAAATAAATTTGAAAAAGATAATCAGAAATTGTTATACACAGAAAAAAAGACTATTTTGAGAATATTTTTATTTTTTACACATGAAGATTGAAATAAAATTAAGTAGCATTAAACCGACATAATTTGCTTATATGAAGACGTTAGTTTTACATTAAAAAAAAATATTCTCGTTATTCAATAATAATTTTCTTGATTTGAGAAGAAATAATATCGGATAGAAAATTATAACATTTTCAAATCAAAATTAGAATATTTTTAAATTAAAATTAAATTATTTTTATTTGATTATACCTCTCTATAAAAAAAGCTGTTTATACCATTGAATTGTTTGATTGAAAAATTTTGTAATAACAATTCCTTAGACTTATTTCGAAAGTATTACATTTGTAAATCTTGCATTCACGAATCTTGTTGTATTGTAAAAAAAAAGTTATATTGTTAAAGTAAGAATAATTTATTTTAAAATTAAATATTCATATACATATATACACGTAATATGAATAAACGATTAAAGTGAATTTAATTCTGTTATGTAATGAGATGTCTACGCAATTATAAAAAAAAATTATAATCTGAAATTCTTTAATGTAAGTATGGTGCGTGCAATATGATACAGAATTGATAATTCAATGAGCGGTTTCTTCACGAAAACAGGAACTATAATAAAAAAGAAGACTCTCGGTCTTTTTTCAAACTTCGCTTTCTTCATGGTTAATAAGAACTAACAAGTATAAGTCAGAGCAAGCAAGAGTCGCAAGAGAGTGCGTGCAGGTTTTGAACGAAAGTAACCGACTCGATTACTTCTCTATTATATAAAGATAGTCTTCGTGGAAGCATCAAATCTCTGTTGAATTAAGACATTAAGTCGTGCCTTACAGTTATCTCGACTTTTTTCGAGCTTCGTTTGCTATCTACGATATCATATCAGGAATAGTAACAGCAAAAGAACGGTAATACGTGGTCTCGAATGAAAGTGATCAACTCGATTATTCCGTCATCTTCATACACATAGATATAAAAAAATAAAATAAAAT
>NW_017305705.1:3372799-3379342 GCF_001594115.1 Trachymyrmex septentrionalis | reverse complement strand
AAATATAAAACAAAAAATTTTATTAATATAATAAAATTGTGTCGAAAAAAGAATATCATAAACATATTTTCAGATAATGGATATTGTAATAAAAGGAAAAGAACTTTGTTTGAAAAACTGATATTATTGATTAAACAATATCAGTTTTTGTTCTAACACTGTAATATATTCCAAGTAACTTCATTATGTCATCTAATAAAAACGTTTGTATTCTTAAACGAAATTTAATGTATGTTTAACACTACATAAACTTAGAGTAAAAATAACATTTCATCTTCTTGATATAATCTTTTAAATGTTGAAAAAAAAATACTTATTCATTATCAAAATAATTATATTGTGCTTTTTAAATAACTGTTATAGTATTAAGATATAAGAATATAATACACTGTTGAAATTTGAGCTTATCAAATTCTTTAAAAAAAAAACTTTATATTTTGCTTATGTAGGAAACAATGATTGCGTTGAATGGAATATAATCGTTTTAAGTTGGAAATAACTTTTTTCCTGTGTAGATGTCAGAATAAATGTATTCAAAGATGTTTAATTTAAATTCGTCGATTATACGTAAAGATATGTATATGATATTATGTTGTAAGTCAAATATACCAAAGATAGAAGTCTCGACACTTTTTGCACAGCAAGTAATGGTACAGAGGTAAAAAGTTAATTTATGGTGAATGCATTCTGCGACATGTTGCACAAAAGGAAACAACTTGCACTGTCCACGTGTCGTTCGTCGCGCGGAAACCGTTGGAAACGATATTTAGTCGACTTCTTCGACGACCAGTGATCACCTGCTCCATCAGGGCAGGGCGTTGTACGTTTGGTGACTACAGAACTGGAACTGTCAACTGGAACTGTAAGTCGTCGAAACGACGAGTGACGGTAATCTATGCGTACGAATGGCTATGTCGCCATGAGACACCTGCGACATTCAGCCTGCGACTGATACAAAGTGTATAACGTTCGAGAAACTGATTATGCACACGTACACCATATCATACCTGATAACGATCACATCTCTTCATTTTCTTACGCATTGAACTTATCGAAAGTGCTAATTATTTTCTAAATATTTGGCGAGCAACTAAGCGAGAAGATCGCGTTTACATTACATAATTCTGCCATTGCAGAATATGATAAGTCGAAATCAAAAACATAAAATGATTTTTCTTTATATTATACGCATTTTATTAGCTATAAAAAAATTCATATCATTTACCTAGCCTAAAAAAAATTTCTCTACATATTCTTGGAAGTAAACATTGTAATTAGATATCAAATTTACGAAATGTCTAATTTATTTACAAAAAACACTTATAATTATACTTATTTCAATCAATGTAGATTAACTTTAATTTCTATTTAATTGATTTTTTATCTTTTTCTAATTCTTAAAACTAGGAGATAAAAAATATGTTAAATCAAGATTAAAGTTAATCTACATTGGTAGAAATGGATATTAGAAAGCTGCTTATTCCTTTTTATACGATAAAGATTCTTCTATTAACTTTCTTATGAATAAATAATCTAATTGTAAGATGATTAAGAGAAAGGAAACATATCTTCAGAGATATTCACCTGAAGATTTATCTCATTACTGGGAAGAGAAGGAGAGACACAGGGAGAGGGCAGGACAGAAACTCGGAAGGGGATGAAAATTTTTATTTGGCATTTACGAGCCGATTCAGGGCTGCCTGAGAAGGACTCTGCCCCAAGGAAGGACGCTTTAATATCCGCTTATGACGGCTATGTTTCACAGTCTGAGACACCCACTCGGCCCCATTCCGCCCCATCAACCCCCATAGTGCGTTTAATTTACGTGTTTTCGCGAGTTATTCGCCCTCCCATCCCTACACGGCTCTCGTCGAAGAGGGTCGGTCGCCATGACAACGCCGGGCGTCCCGGCGCCCAATCGTAGGACGCCTACACCGTGTCGACGTCGGCCCTACGAGGATGAGAAGGACGATAATAATTGATGGGGAAGGCTGCCCCGGGGGAAGTGTGCGGAGGTGTGCGAATAGGTGGTCGGCGGTTTCGAGGGATGTAGCGGGGGTTAAATCGACAATCGAAAAGCGCCGCGTTTCACCCGCCACCGTTCGGAAGTTCATTGCGGGATAAAAATAAGAGGAAGGATTTACCGGAGAATATACCCTCGCTTTCGGCGATACGAACTCGGGCACGCAGGAATGCGAACGCGTGAAAAGGTTGAAAAATTTAAACAATCTCCAAGGTGTAAAAATTTAGAAATTCAAATGTTTAAGAATCGGTAAATCTACACTAGAAATATAAAAATTTAAAGATCAATTCAACAAAATTTAAGAATATAAAAGTTCCAGAATCAAATTTTTTACATGCAATACGCAATGCCTTCTTTCCAGTATCTTTAATTCGAAGATCTCGGTGTGTACGAAATGAACGATTCTGCTGAAATATGTAAAAATTCAGCTAGATACTGAATTTTGAAAATAATTTTGTAACTATCCAAATAATTTAGAAAATAATTAATAAGAATTTGAAATATGATAAGCAATGCTGCAAAAAGCTTCGAAATTTTAATGACCAATTTAAGCATTCTATATAATTATTTGAATGTGATCTGATAAAATTATATTGCTTAAACTTCTTAGTTATATAAATAAAAACAGTTTTCATTTAGTCAAAAACCTAAATGGAATAAAATTGGAATTGAATCTTTTATTAATGTTTTTAGATGTTATTTGCCTTTTTACCAATGTCTCTACAGACTTGATAATGGAAATTATCACAAGTAGATGGAATTTGTATATAATTGCCAAAAACACATTCATTTCGTTAGATGAATTCCTGAGAACGATAAAAATGATCTTAAACTTTATATATAATACTTCATGTTTAATAATATATATTTCAAACAGATATTCGACACCCATATGGGTTCCTCCTTCTCTCCTATTTTAGCAGATATATATGTAATGTAAGATTTATAAAGAACTTAGCATTGAGTCTCTCTTTGTCTATCCAACTCCCTACATGTACAAGTATATGTCAGATATATAGATGATATTCTGTTGGCAGTTCTTAAAGGAGAACTTGATAATATTCTTAACATCATCAACTCTTTGCACTATCCACAATTTATAATAGAAATGAAAAATAATAAACGAATCAGTTTTCTAGATGTATCTCTGAGCGAGGATGATGAAATCATTTTTGATATAGGTAGTAAAAGTAGAGAATATAGAATAGCGTTTTTTAAATTAACATTCGATATAAATGCATATGAAGATTTTTAATTTACACAGAATTCTTGAATATGTTAGCATCCAATAAATGGAAGTTGCCAAAATTTAAGTCCAACGTTAATATTAACAAAAAAAAGTAACAGTAAAAAGTGTGAAAATGGGAGGGAGTCTAAAAATGGGATGTAATATGGAATATCGGTGAAATTTAGGTAATAGTAACAAATAACACAATAAATGAAGTCCAAATGTGTTTATGTAAATCAATTAAGAAAAATAGTTAAAAATAGTTTACATTTTTATTGTACTATGACATAAGTTGGCAAATAAGCTGGTAATATGGAATATAACTTATAACATAATCGTAAATAAATTAGTAATGTGTGGAATACATCCTATAATTCAATTTATCTGACCACGAATAAATTTCTAATATGGAACTTATTGATATTCTCAACTCTTGACGTATTCCACATTACCTGCATGTCGTCACATGATATACAAAGTCTTTCTGTAACAACAAATAAGTTAGAAATCTCCATTTATCTCTAATATTATTTGTGCATTATTAAAAACGTCTATGTAATATAAGCACTAATAAACTTCAGTTTGTGAGAACACTTTTTAGAAAAAGCTGCCGAATTTCCTAATGCAACGAAAATAAATAAACGTTTATTGTCATGAAACATTGTGTCGGACTGAGCTCATTGCTTGTTATAACACATTTGATAGCACTTGCAACAACTTTCAGCAATTGCCGTTAGATTGCAATGCTTCGTTTAGAAAATAAGCCACTATTCCATATTAGCAGCCAATTCCTTACTCTTTTACACTATATCGTAAACTCACACACTCTAGTAGATATCTTAATTTTCATTCAAACCATAAGCCAAAAACGGATATTGTTTTTAGTACAGTACATAAATTGCTAATGTCATCCATTCAAAGTTTCATAAGAAAAATTTAATTAATATTGTGCTTGATAATAATAATTATCCCTTATCATTTTTTCAATGATATATAAGAGATTGATAAAATTAATTTATAATGATACGCACAAAAATCACAGTAAAGAAAAAAACCAGTAAAAAAAATTTTTTTCACAGTGTCCTATATCAATTCCGTGTCAAAAAGATTTTTCTCGATTGCCAAAAAACATAATTATATATAATTGACGTCTACAGTCATATATTATAAGATTTTATATAGCCACAGGAAAAGAACATTTAGAAAAAATGTTACAATGTGACGTATATAGAATTGATTGTTTAAATTGTGATGCAACGTATCTGAGACAAACCAAGACAATTAAAGACAAGAGTTCAAAAACACAGAACTGATATTAACAAGAGAAGTGATTTACTATCTGTCATACTATATGCAAAAAGCTTATGGCGATGATTGCAACATTTTGAATGCGTTTGAGAACGAAATTTCTTTCGTAACACAAAATTTCACACAAATTCTTCCTCGATCACCGAAAATCACCGCGCATAAAAGTTTTCACTGATATAAACAATTGTCATTCTCAAACGGCTTAAAGGAACGCCATGATTTTTTTTACCAAATGTGAAGGACATATGTACCAACTTAGCAAAGCAAACGGATTTGATTTATAGTTTCCCGCAATTTTTAAAAAAAATAAAGTTCGGATACATTTGGTACAATACATCACAGTAGTAGCTCTTCTTCATAAATATTAATTTTAATATGTGTAATTATTGTTTCAATAATTAAATTATGATATTTATGAAGAAGAAGTACTTATATTCTATAGTCAAAATTGACACAACGGAATTTTGGTTTCCGATTTTGGCCGAAATTTAATTATTATTTCAATAAATTATGACATTTATGAAGAAAAATATGGTATATGAGCATGTCTATACATATGACCTTTATAAGATTTCTATGTTTTAATTTTAGTTTCGGTTTCAGTTGAGAAATTGACATGTAGCCGAGTGTTTCGGTTCACTTTCGACAAAAGTTTCAATCGGACTTTACTTATTACATCGAGAATCATTCAAGTAATATACACATTGCATTACAACACACGACTGTCCATCAGTGTAATAAGAATTTAACGTCCATAATATAGATCTCAATTAGGACATATATTTTAAATTTAATTCATTAATTTCTAAAACGTTGTATAGTTATTTAGACAGATAGATTTAAATTTATATATACCGAAAATGAACATTTAATAGGTCGTTTAATATTATTATTATTTGTACATATTGACATCTTTGTATATTTTTTGTATTCACAATATTAATAGATAATAGGCAATTAGCTATCAACATCCAGTGCTCGTTAGCTCATTTATTATATCAATTTGAATTGTTATTCATAAGTGTTATTTAAATTAAAAATTAATTTTAAACTTTATTATTATTTAGCTGAATTTTTAGATATTTCAGCAAAACCGTCCTTTCCGTGTACATATTTTACTAGGATTGATAAAAGTGTCGATGTTTGGATCTTTTAATCTTTTATGTTCAACGATGTTGCCTGCGTCGATTTTCGAATATGTGGATCTAAGAGTCCACGGGAAATCCAAGGATTCACGGCCATCAGAATTCAGCTTGGAAAGAGACTCGCGGCTCGTGCGGTACCCCCGCTATGCGACGCTCAAATTCCGGTGACTTGTGGTGTCACTCGTTGAATTCCACTGAGCCTAACGACGATTTCCTGTCCGCCGTGCCGGGGACGAACAGTATTTCAGATACGTACGTACCAGGCGACGTACAACACAGCCGCCTCTCGGACCATCATGCGGTTCGGCATTCGCGAGAGATGAGCGTTGAAACGAGGTTTGGTCTCCTCCGTCTCGCTTCTTGGTGGTTAATCCCGTAAGGATCGCTTCACATCGCAAGCGTGGCTTCATTCATGTTCCAGTTATCACGAAGTATCATAGGTATCCCTCCACTTTGACTTACGACTACTTTGATTTTCGGATTTATTATGTGCCAGCATCTTCTAAGAATTGAAAAAAAGATGAAGAACAAGTTAAACCAAGAGATTAAAATTAAGCTACTTTAGTAGAACGGACGTTAACTTACTTTTTCATATAATTTTATAATTATTTATATCTAGAATGACCGATGATATAAATATTATTACTAAAAGAGAAAGAAAAATCATAGATTTATATTATATGATTACTATTCGATTTATAATTCGATTTACGACCGAAAGAACCCTATTGCTGAAGAATGTGTATAATTCTACCTTGCAATAACAGTAAGAAAAACTTTATAGATTTAGAATCAACTGCATAATATTCTAATAAATATATATATATATATATATATAT
>NW_017305705.1:3370506-3372775 GCF_001594115.1 Trachymyrmex septentrionalis | reverse complement strand
TATATATATATATATATATATATTTTGATATATAATACACTAACTTCAATGCATTATCGATAAACACGAAATAAAAAGATGCAATTAATTGCGACTTGTCTTGCAGCGTGAAGATGTAAAGGCGATCGTGTATTGAGATCGTGGTCTAGGGCGGAGACAGCGTGATACAAGCGAAGATTTTATCTCGGGCAGCTGATCACGACGCCGAGGAAAGAGCATCCAAGGCTCCTTTCTTTCTTTCTTTCTTTCTCTTTTTTTTCTCCGAATCCTCGAGGTGCTACTGCAGATTTGCATAAGATCAGTTACCGATTAAGGGCCGATAGGATCGCCGTTGACTTTGGTTCGAATCGGGATCGCTGACTTCCTGGATTTCTTTTTTCTCAATCACTTAACTTGCAAAAAAATATGCTGCGAATTCACCGATAGTTTTTAAAGTTTTTTTCTCTTCTTAATTTGTCCGTCGTCCAGTACTTTATTAGCCCTAAAAAAAATCCGTTAAACTTTATAGAGAAGACTAAAAATTAAACTTTGTGAATTTTTCATCGTAAATGAGAAGAAAGATAGGTGCGAATTTCATTGACTGTTAGTCGCAATTTACCGATAGAAACAATTGTGCGTTTATTTGTACAATTGTTTCTGCCGGTATAAATATGTAAACCCGCCCTTCCCCCCCTCTCTCTCTTTCTCTATCTCTCTTTCTTGAAGTAATAGCGTCAGAATTGTTACGCACGAGCTACCCTGTTGAGAGAAAAGTTGCAGTGCGATCATGTTGATTGCAATTAAGTGCTCATCATTATATTTAATAATTAGTGTTCATTTAAATTGTGCGTCAAACCGTTTTTAAAAGAAAAAAAGTTTGTGTATAAGCTACAAAGGAAATGTTTTCAAATGATGTAAAACATAAAATTCTAAACTCTAAAGATTCTAAAATTTAATAAAAATAATTTAGACAATTTAATGTGAACATAATTATAAAAATTTTTTAATTTGATATTTTTTAATAAGAGTTTCAGGATTTGTGTATGGAATAAAATATAAAATATTGAAATATTTGAAATCTCATACTGAAATATTTATAATTATAACGACAAAAAAGAGATATTGCGATAAACATTAGTAAAATAATAATTTTACAAGTTTCTGTTAATTGATTTAAAAGTTCTATTAATGTTACAGAAACCTTGAGCTTTTATGCCTATCTTGCTACTAATGGCATAGGCTTCAAATGCAGGAAGGCTTCGGAATAAACATAACACAAGATTTGGCGAAAGCGATGATTGGATAGAATCCATCAAAGTATAATTAAACCTACTTTTACCTATTTTTGTCCCTCAATAATGCTCCAAGAAAGTAAAGTTGCAAAATTGAAATATTTCTAGAAAGTTCTAGATATTGTTATATTTAGAAGTATCAAATTTAAGTAACAAAATGTATACTGTCCTTTCAAACACACATAATCTTAAATACAATCACATAAACATATTGCAAAGCGAATTTTGTATTATATTTGATATATTTCTAGAATTTCCACGCAATTTATTTTTACATCCCCGACAGCGCAAAATATTTATACATATTTATAAGATTTATTTTAAATATTTTATAAATATTTTTGTGATCTTAGATTGCACAGATTATAAATATTTATTATATACACATATACTTCTCTCTCTCTCTCTCTCTCTCTCTCTCTTTCTCTCTCTCTCTCTCCTCCCCCTTCTTTCTCTCTCTCTAGTACGCTTTCAGAAATGTTATATTTTTACAAATTTAAATCGATTTTAATAATTTAACGTTTTTTATGAGTTTGTGTGTGTGTGTGTGTGTGTGTGTGTGTGTGTGTGTGTGTGTGTGTGTATGTGTGTGTGTGGGGCTGGTTATCATAGCGCGCAAATCAATGTCAACGCGAACTTGTCCAGTACCTCGAAATTTTGCGAAGGAACGAACATACGGCGATCGTGACATTGTATGCATATCAGACAGCTGGACAATGCAGAAACTTGCACTTGTATCCAAATGATTTATGTACTTTCCGATACATTTGTCAGACGAATTCCTATTAACCCTTACTCTACAAGACGAGTCACCAGTGACCCAAGTGATTATTGTTCGTGCAAGTTTCTTTGAATCTTTCAGTAATTATAAATTATATTATATTTTATTATTTCCCAAAATGAAGTTCCAATATTTATTCTAGAAAGTATGTTGGTGAATTTTTAGACATTTTATAAATCATTCTAAATAGGTGAAAAAAACGGACGAATTCTAATGT
>NW_017305705.1:3348644-3370406 GCF_001594115.1 Trachymyrmex septentrionalis | reverse complement strand
TGTATGAATTAGTCACCAAATTGTACCCTTGTAAGGTAAGGGTTAACTTCTTCCGTAAATTAATAAATAAATAAATATTTATTTATTTATTTATTTATTGTAAAAATCAATAGGAATTTAATATACTTACTATTCAATTAATATACTGATTAACACACACACACACACACACAAAACAGAACATTAAAGTGTTACTTTATTTCATACAAATAAAACTCTCGACTAATTAATCATTACGTTATTATATAAACCAAATATAGCGAGTGTCTTGATTGGTTTGTAGAATTATATGTATATCACACTTATATTTGTACATAAATCCTTTTTGTACATAACTTTGACAGCATAGACCATTCCAGCAGTATTGCAGTAACGTTGCAGCAATATTACTGCAGGTTTCAGTGCTGTATGGGAAGAGCGCATAACATCTCACGAATAAAATCTCACGAAAGATCCGGAAGTTGCTCAAAGGTTGTCGACGACGATCTCGAGCTACCGGTTTCCCATGAGATCCAAAAATAAAGTGGATAGATAGAGAAGAAGAAGAAAGAGTGAGCAAGCGAGTCTGATCAGTAAAATACGTAAGATAGATAGAGAGATAGATAAATAGATGGAGAGAGAGAGAGAGAGAGAGAGAGAGAGAAAGAGAGGGAGAGAAAGAAGAAAAAAAATCGATGATATCGATGAGAAGAGAACGCCTTGTAGTCGCGTATTCGGAACATCGTACGTCAGAGAGATCTCGAGCCCGTGGGAACACAAGATGCCTGTGGGCTCGATGAGCCCTCCTTGGGCCCGTGCTGCAGGTAGATAACGAGAAGCTGCCTAGACGAGTGGCGCGGGAAGAGAACACAGAATTAGAGAGAGAGAAACAAAACGTATGGGCACACACGGAGACGTGTGACGAAAAAGAGAGTAGAAGGGTAGAAGAGGGAGCATCAAGCCCTCTCTGAGGTGACATCGCCGAAAAATGCCCGTTGACATTCCTAGAGATTTTTTCGGCCTTTGTCGAGCGCGCGACTGTACGACGTCGCGTCATCGATCGGATCGAGGTTTGATCTTGAATCATAACTCAATACAGAATGTTTCGTATCGAACTTATATAGCATATTTTTGGACTAATCTGGAATCCTTTTCTTGCCATGAGAATTAAATTTAAATTTAAATTTAGATCTTTAAAAATATTAATATTTATTTTACATCAAAGATAATATTAGAAGATATTCCATAACGCAATTG
Source organism: Trachymyrmex septentrionalis (assembly GCF_001594115.1). Taxonomy (NCBI): domain Eukaryota; kingdom Metazoa; phylum Arthropoda; class Insecta; order Hymenoptera; family Formicidae; genus Trachymyrmex; species Trachymyrmex septentrionalis. The sequence continues at coordinate 3,369,170 of NW_017305705.1, read as the reverse complement.
ATTTCACGAATCAACGTGCACCTGCCTCCTTGTCAGAGAGTTTTAATAGACGAACCCCAACGCGACACGCTGAATGTGCCAAATGAGACGTGACTGGAATAGGGATCTTGGTGCTTGCCCATAGTAGGACTCTTAAATGAAACCCACGTGCACCCTGACGATGAACTCGTGTATAACTATTGTTATGCCGATGCGCTTTGGATAATCGCGAAAAGATAAATCATTCCGTGCTCTAAATTCTTTTTCAGATCAATAAAAGCACTTAATGACATTTATTTTCGTACAATTTTCTATTCTCATTTCTGTGACGTTATAATGTAGAATTAACTATAAGTAATTGATTACAAGTTTATTACGAATCAATTTATTTAAAAAAATTAGATGTCACTAATTAAATGTAATTAAACGTAAAATTTTCTAGAACTGAAATTTGATATTTAGTTACAAAAATAAACATACAGAGGAAATAGATAATAATAAGCAAGTAAGTAAAAATTGACCGACAAATGATCAACACAAATAAGCGAACGAAATTTTTGTTAGAAAAATGCGGATTTTTTTACCTCTAATATATATTTTTGCGTGAAATTTATATTTCGAAAAAATGGAGCTTGATAAAATTTCTGACAAAATAAAATGAGATAATAAAACTTCAAAAATTTATACGTAAGGAAAAACCTGTGTATTTATACAACTCTTATTTAGTGAATTAAAACAAAAACGGCTTTCCCGTATTCTGTCGTTAGAATGATGGAAAAGGAAATTGAAGGAATTGTTATACGCTGTGCGAATCTCGTTGATGTTGGATTCGTCCAGCGCTCATCTCGTTGCGTTTTTGCTCTGCATAAATGATGAGCCCGAGTATTTTAATGAAGACATTCCGCAGCTGCTTGCCGGCTTCTTGGCGCACGACGACGGGAGAAAGAGGAAGGACAACCTCCTTGACTTAGATTTTATTCCTCATCCCTTCAACGTCGTATCTCAATGACGTGAACAATGGGATTATGAAAGCTGCTTTCGCAAACTGTCGATTAAGTTCGATGTCTCTATAATGAAAAAAAAAAGGAATACAATAAATCGAATTAAATAATATCGACAAAGTCATAGAATAAGCTAAAAGAAAATTATTTAAATAGCTATAAATTCGCTTATAATTTAATATATATGATTTACTATAACTACAAATTTTATTAATAGAAAATACTAAAATAATTTTTTATGTTTCTAATTTATTAATTATTACAATCTAAAAATATTTTTATTTCGAAGTGTATGTAACTCGTAAAATCCATTGCAAGATAACTCTTTTATGATGTATAACAAATTTAATGGAAAACAAAATATAACCAATAGAAAGTAAAGAAAATTCTAAAAAATAATAAATCAAATGCCAATTTGAGCCAACTGGTTATTAGTTTACGTTTACGTTTAATATTTACTTTGAATAAATGGTATAAAAATACACACTAATAGCCAGTGTTGGCTCAAATTGGCATTTGATTTATTATTTTCTCGAAATTTAATGGATATACCAATTACTTCCGGACTTCCGGATTCTTTAGAAAAGTTCTGCCGATATTAATTGACCAAGACGACCGGATCCCATTCCTCTGAATGCGTCCGAGGATCGCGACGTTGCGCCGTAGAATGCTCGAATTATGCTCCCTAATTCTCCGATAATCCAGAGGCTATACGAAGATTTACCGCGATCGTCTCCGAAGTATCCTGAAGGGGTCTCCCGCAGAGCAGGTAGCTTCTTGCGCGAGAGGGAGAGGAGGAGAAGCGGAGAGACTTCTGTCAGCATGACCACGATTATATCTGTGCGTTTATCTACGCCTATGTCAACCACAAGAGATAGCCGAATGTCCCTGTTCTACAGTTCTATGTATGAGAGAACACGCGGCTCATTTATGTAATGAAGGATTCCTACCGTGGACAGCGCATTGGTGGCAGGAGGATAAGAGGGGTAAGTTAAAGACGAGGAGAGATCCAACACATTCCCTGATCATAAATCTATCTCTAGGAGAAGACGCTGATATCACGTGAGGTCTAGGATAATGATGAAGGTATATTGCGGTCGATAGTAATTTTGGGTACACGAGGAATTTCGATAAATTAAAAGAAGATTTGCTTCCGATACTTTTATTTCTTCATTTTCATCTTCGAATATGTATGAATTCTTATTTACGTTTGGTACATATATCTGGTGGAAACATTCATTAAGAAAATTCGCATAATACAAATAGCTATCATATATTAAAAGAAAGAAAAGGGACTATAAACGAAACTATTTAATAATTAATTGATAATTGATATTTCATATTTTAATGATTAATAGAACTAGAATTAATTTATGCAGCTGCCACAAAATTTGAACATTGACGTGTGATAAATGGTTGAGGAATTCAAAAAGTAAAATTAATATTCATATTCACGGTCGAGACATTTATTGCACTGGTGCAATATCAATTCGATCCCCTATATCATCCCAGCAGGTTACAAAAGGGGAAGCATGTATTTGGTATTTAATTACCGAGAACTGAAGGGTGATTCGCGCAAGTGTTCGATTATTTATTACGTAAATATCTAGTGCTTTCAATATTTCTGTTGCACAAAAATTTAATATAAAAATTTAATGTAAACTATTATATTCCTATACTGTAATGTTCTTTTTCAGATGTAGATATTTTTAAACAAATATACAGTATTTATATTTGCAGATAAAAAGATCGATAGAGAAAACTATTACTTTACTCTTCCTGTTTCAATGTTCTGATTTCTAACGTTAATTATGCTAGTAAATTCGCAAATGCGATTTCATCGCAAGCATAATGGGAACGATGAATAAACTATCGACCAAATAAAACCCAGTTTGCTAATTACAGCATAATATATTTTAGAGGCTAGCAATAAATTTCATTCCCTTCTTCTTTCCTTTCTCTATCATTCTTCAGCCTTCTTTCCGTATATACTATCAGTTTCTGTAAACACTATCCTCTATTCATACTAAACTTTTTGATGAATATAGCACCGATACTCGTTTATATTGTTAAAGTTTGTGTTATAAATAATTTAAATACGTTAAATTTAATTGTGTTTAATCGACTTTTTAATTCAATTTTTATCAATAAAGAATTTTCATTTCGTAAACAAGAAAGAGCCATCCTATATGTCAGTTGCTTTCTTCTTATCTGAAAATCGAGACAAGGCTTACGACTGTTATACGAGAATTTATTTTATTATGTTATGAATTTACTGGCGGCTATCATTTATTGTAATGGGAATCGAAGATTATAGAGTTTATCTTTATACATTGTATGAAACAAATTAAAAATTATTTAATTTAATTTAAACGTACTTTGATTATGATACATTTTTATTTAATATTAATCTATCATTATAGACAATTGAATTCTTTTGGCTAAATAATATTTAAAAGAGATAACGAAGATATATTAGGAAGCTCGAGATTTCGCTGCTGTTCACGTGAGTTTCACGTGGCTTCCTGTCGAGTTTTTCCGCGTCTGAGGCATATGCACGATTGCATAAGAAAACACGGAGATCATATGAAACGGCAGAAGAAACAGAACAGACTGATTTATATATATGCTGCCGGGATGATGTCCCAGCCAGAGTCGACGATGTTAAATCGCCGGATAAAACGCGATCCCTTACAGAATATTTATAACGCATAAAGTTAACATCACTCTGCATTATATATATACATATATATATGTATATAGATATATATATCAGTAAAAAATCTTGGGTTTTTCTTTACAAAATATTATTAACTGCATTTATGCATTCGAATCTTGATATAGTATTTAATAAGTACATAGTAGAATAAAAATTGTGGAATTTTGAATTATTAATTTATTACTTTTCTTAGAATATCATAATCTTACTTGCAGCATAAATAGAAACGGAACAAGATGAAAAAATTACATTTCTGCGTCTTGAAAGATAAATTCACTTCTTTTTTTTTATGTAGAAAAAAAAAGATCTGGAAGCATTTTATGGTTGACTGGCTCTTTGTAGCAAAAGTTGATGCTTGTTTTGACGCAATCTCATATCGTTGAGTCAAATAATACACGATAAAAACTAGGGGCAGCAGTAATAACTTATTAAACGCTATTTATCTTGAAGTGGGCGTAGACTACGAACAACATATGCCTTACACGTGATAACGCGCGCGTCGATCATCTGCGCGTTTCCTCCTCGGCCGAAGTGACGAAGTTAATTGCTCGTTTTCTCATCTCGTTAGCGTTACTTCCGCCTACGTCGGGGAAACAAATACGCAAGCCCACGTGTTACGAACTTAAATTAATGCCCTCGTGTTATTACGCTACATGTAGAACTTCAAGATTTCTTGTAAAACCTCTAATAAACAAAGTGTCTGTCTCTTTGCATCTTTTCCATCAATCAAAGAATTATTTCTTTCTAGATGATATAATAATAAAAAAATAATAAATGGCTTACCAGTGCTAAAAGTTTTGTAGTAAATTTAATGTTATAATTTGCAACACTTCGCTTACCTGTATTATGTAGAAGAAGAGATGGAAACTTGTCGTTAAACAGAGAATAGATTAAACTTCCCGTTCTTATTATGTGCTTGATTAATTTTCTCATCTGAAGCACCACTAAATTTAATAACGGGTAATTAATTTTTTGTAAACGAATTTTGCAGAAATATAAAATCCTATTTTCTACAATAAAAATTGTAATTTAAAAAACCAATCGATTAAAGATGGAACAAAAACTATAACGTAAAGTTAATTAAAAAAATAAATAAGTTTATGGATTAAAAAATATATCGTCAATTATAAAATGTATTACAATATATTATAATATGTATATTATAAAATATCTAGTTAAAAAGTAACAAATATCTCGTTTTTGTTTCTGCAACACTAATTTGTAAAGATAATTACAAAAATCAAGAAAATAAAACAATCAATAGAAACCCAAAAATTGTGAAAAACCAAAATATTGATTAATCAATTAATCAAAGAAAAAAAAATATTGACGGTAAATAGAAAAAGCAAATGATGTGATATGCGAATTATTTATTTAACAATTAGACAGGCGATAACATGAGATGGATACGATGTGCTTAATGTAGGCAATACGATGGTGATTATACCGGACAGATACTAAACGATGGAGTAGTAGGTGGAAAAGATTTGAGAGATGAAGAGACAAGATATGTGTAGGGTGTAGCCAGGGTGCAAAGAATAATATAGTTGACTCGTCGGATAATAACTATTTTAATTCGCTAAGTCGGGGAGATTTCAGAATATTTGCAGCGCCTATTGTTTATGATACATTAATAATAATAATAATTAATTAATAATAATATATTTATATATATGGCAAGTTCATTGGTCAATAAATACTTCACTTAAGTCGGCAGCTAAATTTGCCAAATAATTATTTTATAATTCTGATTAGTAGTACTGATATAAATTAAAAAAATCGAACTCTTTAATATCAAACTTGTTTCTAGCGATTTTCAAATGTACATGGTTATTATTTAAACGTTTAATTTTTAATAAAATATCAAATTCACAAATTTAATGTTTTTAAAATAAGAAAAAAAAATCGAAGATATTAATTATTTGGGAAATTTAGATATACCTTGACGGTCTAAATCGCACTACACTATTGTATCAGTTGAAGACGATTCTCAATCGCGTTTTCACGGTCACGCCAATCCTTTCTTCGACGCCAGACACAGCAGTCACTATAAAGGTAATAGTGCGCGCAAGTATTCGTCTAATATTATCTTTACGCTAATAGTAGATCCTTAAAATATGTAGGTAACACTATGTACATGACAACGACGGACATTTCAGTCGTCATTTTTGCTTAACAAAGTCCTCGTTCCTGTCACATTCACGTCTATACGATCCACATTATCAGATCGTATTATTAAATTTTCTTATTACTTGAAACACAGTCCTTTAGTCGACTTCTGAATTTAAGGAAACCGCATGCCTGCTGCCGATCTCCAACGCTCGATCCTAGAACCAGTAGAGGTCCTTGGAATCCTGAACTTGAGATTCGAGTCCTGCAACAGCGAATAAGAGAGAAAAATGTTGTATTGAATATATAATTCATTAAATCTATCAATATATATTCGATACGTATATTCTTTTTTTATATACAATATTTAAAATTTAAATTCTGTTATACATGTATACATATGTTAAAGATTTTGCTATTTTTAATTCTATATTTCTTAGATCTTGAAGTGCCTAAAAGTAAAACATCAATCTTACAATACAAAAGTCTCTGGCACTTAGTAAAAAATTTCTAAACGTTATACAAGTGATCAGCTGATTCAAATTACTTTCCAATCTGAAAGACGTCTCTTGTCGTTGCTCGAAATTATTTATCGGTAGTAATAAAAGAAGAGACAACGTTATGACGGATGCGAGGGTGCAGAACTGGTGATGGCACCCGCTGAGCAACACGGACAAACCGACGAACGAACGAACGAAGGGACAAATGGGGCCTGATGTCATGAGACCGACCAGTTAAGATCTCATATCCCTTGTGGTCGAATTTATCTCTTATCTCGTTATATACTGAAGAGTGAATCAACAGATCATCGTCGCCGATATAGCATTCTTGTTTAAAAAGGCGCAATTTTATTGTACAACCATCAAATATATAGTTTAATAGTACAAATGTTTCGTGTACAATATACCATACAAGGGATGTTTGAAAAATTTTGCAAATAAATACATAGATAACGTTAGAGAGAGTGCTTACTGCTTGATTTTGTTGGCATCATCTTTTATATCATCAGAAAGAAATTTTATTCAAGTCGTTTTGTTTTGCCGATAATGAGAGTATTAAACGTTGCTTTGGTACTTTAAAAAAATATAGATGTTAGAAAATTATGCTGTTATCAGATATCATGTACAAAAATACCTCATTAACATCGTATGAAATTTATGCAGATATAGTAACGTATATTGCAGGATATATGATAGCTGCATGATTTTCTAATTTTTTTTTTAAACAACATTTACTACAAGAATAAAACAATTTGTCAGAGAGAATGCAATAAAATTTCACCGACGGTATTATAAAAGATGACGCCACAAAATCAAGCAAATAATTTTTCTCCGCAGCTTTATATATGCATTAATTTGTAAAACTTTTCAAACACTCGTATATAAATTATTAATTATTAAAAGCAATATCTTCGCTTAAAATTGAACACAGACTCTCGCGTAATTTAATAATTATTTCGGAATAATTATTTTACATAATTAAATGATTATTTCAGAAGATTAAATAAAAAAGCAAATAAATGTAAAAATATTATTGCTTAAATATATGATTGAATTACTACAACGATCAAAGAGTATATCTAAAACAATAAATTATATTTTCAAAATTCTCTTTTCAATATTTCTTCTTTAATATTTCCTGATCGGATTGAGCGAGCCGCGCCTTCGATTATCGTACAACAGATCGATGTTTCGACATCGTGAATGGCCAACATGTGATACGGGAGATTGAGTTTGTATCCATCGATACGCACGTGTCGGCACGTGGACGGATCTACCTGCTTCAAAGTCAGCAACGTGAGACCCGTGATACGTTGCCATATTGGCGCACTCACGCACATACATATATACGCGGGTGCAAACACAAAGAGCTCGATCGTGTGAGTGATTGTCGGCATCGCGTGGAACGCAAAGTATTATTTGATCGAGAGAGTCACTGAACTGGAAAATGATCAAGAAAGGTATCGACGGATAAAAAAGAAAACAGTCTCCGAATATTATTACGACAGCTCGACTATTATGCAGAAATATACGATGATGAATTTATACTTGAAATAAAATCTTGTTTTGTACGAAGTTTTATGTACATAGTACAATCTATTGTTGAAAGTATTTATAAATTATTTACATATTATTAGAAATTATTATAAATTGACTTGTTGATCAGTGCATTGGTAGTATTTTCATTTTTAATTTAGCATACAAAAAACATGTACACGGAAAGTACGTATTTTTACTAAAGTATCTAAAAATTTAACTAGATCTATAACTTAAAAATAATTTTAGATTATCATAATAATTATGTAGAGCGCCATAGAATATCAACACTTTCTACAATATTGTTTTGCAATATTGTTATTATGTTTAAGCGTTTTACATAATTACTTTGATAGTCCAACAAAATTATTTTCAGAAGTATCCAGTTAACTTTTTAGATTCAATAAAATCGTTCTTTCCGTGCATAGGAAGAATAATGTGTTTACTGAAAGAATATTAAAAATTTGTGTAATGTTTTCAATAATAAATCTGATAAAGGAAAAATTTATGTATATTTGTCGAAATTAAACTAGGAAATACTAGGAAATACTTTAAATATGACACACACACACACACACACACACACACACACACACATTTTCAATCACATTCAAATATTATACACAGGGTGTTAATTAAGTATGTTGCCATACTCAACAGAGCGATTCTTTGGTTTATTTCAAGTAAAAAAGTCCATATAAACATTAACGCAACACCTGTTCATTCTGCAAAAATAGGCAAATAGATCAAGATACAATAACTTCGTCAAAAATTGTCGTATCTGAATGTTTAAAAAACCATTTTACAGATTGAAACGTCTACTTTTCGGATCGCTACTTAAAAAACAATCTCATGAAGATTTCATAAAGTTACACAAACATAAATAAAGATATAAAATTTCAAAATATTTTACAAAATTTACGGAGTTCCACGGAGTGAACTAAAAATTGTATACAAATGCGATTTACATCATTCGAAAGAGCGAATCTTTACCTTTAATTTACTTTTTTAAGAAGCTCCGTACAATTTTTTTTCATCGAGTTATTCAACGTTGAACCAAAAGGACCATTTTTGCTTCAATGTTGAATAACTCGATGAAAAAAAGTCATACGGAGCTTCTTAAAAAAGTAAATTAAAGGTAAAGATTCGCTCTTTCGAATGATGTAAATCGCATTTGTATACAATTTTTATTCCACTCCGTGGAGCTTCGCAAATTTCATAAAAAATTTGGAAGTCTGATATATCTTCATTTATGTTTGTGTAACTTCATGAAATCTCCATGAGACAGTTTTTTAAGTAGCGATCCGAAAAGAGGTTTCTACCTGTAAAATGCTTTTTTAAACATCCTGATAAGACAATTTTTGACGAAGTTATTGTATCTTGAAATTTGCCTATTTTTGCAGAATGAACAGGTGTTGCGTTAATTTTGTTGCCCAGTGTATATATATATAAAATATTCGAATTTGATTGAAAATAATTAATACAGCTAAGAATGTAACGGTGTCTTATACGTGATTTATACATACTTTATATAAATTAAACGCGATTGTAACTTTATCCAACGGATGAAAGGTGAAAGTACCTACAAGAATTGTACGCTTTTTCCACTTAAATTGTAGATTATCATGACCTTGACTCCGTTAGTTTATTTAGAATGTTATTTTGCGTGATTGAAATTTTAGTAAGCGTCACGTAGAGGAGAAATTCTTGGCAATTTCTAACAGAACGTTTCGTTTCGCCGGTTTCCTTGGAGTTTGTACGCCTCACTTCTTTGTCGGTAGGACTAAAGGAAATTCCTTCGCGCGGGATCTCGCAATGCTCTTTGATATCGCGATATTGAATGTTGGAACATTCATAACAGGTGCGTCCGCCCGTAACTTTGTATTCGCTGATCTGTGTGCGTTTGAGGTTTCAAACGGAAACATCCCGTTCTGCATTTCTTGAGAATATGATAAACGCGGCACGTGCCTTTCTCACGAAACGCTATCTTTATACGAAGTTCATACAAAAATCATCAATTGAGCTAAAGTATAAATTAGTATTTAGTATTTTTTTCATCTTATCACGTTCTTGAAATATATATAATTTACTGGCAAATAATAATAATAATATAATTAGTAAGTCATTACTAATAAAATCATCACATCGAAAAACAATAATTATATTAATAATATAATGTTCTAAATAAATCAAATTTATTTTAAAATTGTACAATAGCTTTTCTTCACAAGTATTTTACTAATAATAGAAACTCTTGTTGAGAAACGCAATAATTCAGAATGGTCATCGTGGTAATCCTTGTGACATCGTCAATCCCTCATACGGAAATCCTGAACAGAAACGCCGGTGTATAATCTTCGTGGGAGGACATCCTAATTCAATACATCCTGCGACACCGCGAATACCGAATAATGCGCCATAAGTGTCACCGGCTAGGACGATTTATGCGAGTCGCTTATATATATAACGCATATTCGCCGTAGGTACATGTGAAACCGATATATAGCCCAGGGTGCTGGGAAAATGGCGAGGCAAGGGACAGCTTGGTAAATGGTGTGTCGAATAACCCGGGCAATATTGCTCGATGTTTGCCATATTACCACGAAGTCACCCTCTGTGTTTGCAGCAAGATGCGGCACGAGGGTATACATCTAATTCCCAGAGTGAAACAACGATCAAATGTGCCGAAATATCAATTTTAGTCATTATACTTAATCCTTAAGTATAATCCTCATCGAATCTTTTTATTTCCGCCACTCTTTTTCTCTTATCAAATATGAATAATATCGCCCTTGGTAATTTAATATTTGATAATTGAAATTTGATAATTAATATTCTTACATGCAGAAAGAATGGTTTTGCTAAAGTATCTAAAAATTTAACTAAATACAAACCTGAAAATAATTTTGTTGGGCTAATAAAATAGTAATTATGTAAAACGCTTAAGCGTTGATAATAATGCTGCAAAATGTTTCAATATTCTAACAACTTGTTTGAACGTTCTGCATAATTATTTTGACAGTCCAAAGAAAGTTGTTTTCAATTCTGTATAAGATAATCTTTAATATTTAAAACCATTCTATCCGGGTGCATATACTTCTATTCACATGATATATACAATAATCTCTTTTTATCTTTATTAGAATAAGAATTTGAGATTTTGATTGTTCTGAGCTAAAAGATCTTGAATAAATCTTTTGTCTTTAAAAGTAGTTTTTCCGTTTCCATTTAGAGCTGGTCTAAGGGAGGAAGGAGGCAGTTTCGACACGTGCAATATTGCGTCCAACACACGTCGCTGATCCTGGAGATTTGAGAGGTTTAATTTGTAATTAATAGTCGCTCATCGGTGCATACGGGTTCAAGAGGGGCGCCAGTCGACCAGGCTTACAACGAGTTCAAGTATATTGGATTCCAGACGGCGAGGGGTATGACCCTTCCCCCCATTGATAAGGGTCATCACAATGCTCGTCCCTTGCGCGCATCCCTCGCCGGTGAAGGGATGGCAAAGGGTCGAGTCCTCACTTTTTGCAGAGCGAGGGTGTTCGATTTAATTTAATCTCGATGCCCTTGTTTCTAAACGTCGAACGCGATTTTCAAGCGGTCGCAGGCGGAAAGGTGATCATCTTCGTTTTACATTCTGTGTAACGAGAGACGCGAAAAGATCAAAGAATAAAAAAAAAAACATGATAGAGGAAACCAATAATGTAGAATATCTAGACTTGACGATTACAGATAAGAATTTTACGTTTCTTGATTTTAAAGCACGAAGCTTTAACATCCTTTGTACGTATAAAATAACAGCTTCAATTTAGGGACATGTATCTCAAGTCTTCACGCAGTCTTTATATAAAAATATATAAAAAATATCAAGAATTGCAAGATGTTAGATTGAAAGATTGAAAAAAGGATAAAAAAACAATTAAAACAAACGCGCGAAGAGAGCACGATGAATCTCGCGTATTCGCTAATGCGGCAAGCTGTCTAGTTCGCTTCATTCGTAGAGAAGCAAGCACAATTCGAGAGATCGATATAACCAGCAACCGCTCGACCACTCCCTCCGTTCGCAGGCTGACCAATCGAGGATGACTGGCCATCCCCGGCTGGCCTGAGTCTCTCTTTCCCTTCTTCTCATGCAACGGTGAATTACGTGACGTCATTGTACGACGCCATTTTCGAAGCGCGTGCCAGAAAGCGTACGGGAGCACGGACGGATTACGTCGTGCGAGAATGTTCTATGAAAAATGTCCTAGACCCGAAAAGAAATTTGTATACATGTGTATACATAGTATCATCTTGTACCACAAGTTGGACCTTAAAAGTTTCCTAGATTCTATCAATTGAATTCTGAATGTTTCGTAATTATGCTGGATTTCATAGTCTTCCTCATTCTAGATCCCTTAAATTCTATGTTAAATTGATGTCTATTTATTTTAAATCCCAAGCCAATTTTTTTTAGATAAATACGAGATGTTTGAATATAACTGATTAAAATTACTTAAAATTGCCTGAGTCCGAATCATACAAACTCTAATTTTGATAATCCATGATACTCTTTAAACTTGCATACCTTAGAATCTGGTATCTTAGTTGCTAAATGGTTTAAACCATAGCATCTTTAGATCCTGCCTCGGGTTCGCTGCATTCCGAACACAGTTCATTTATCAGAATGGTAAGAATGTTGAACTTGTTTATCTAAAACCAGACCACAGATTAAAATCGTATGCGTGTCTGTACTATGAATAAATTAATACATATAATTCATTTCTTTATCGCGTGTTCTTAAGCTAGTCAGTATCAATGCATGTTCAACATTACTCTTATTCAAAAGGTACTTAATTTTTTTTTAGAGAAATTAAGTTAATTTATTGAAAATAAAACTCTAAGATTAGATTGCACATGTAGAAAAATAAATAATTGTCGACGACGTATCAAATTTATCGACATATTTTCTGTAGAAGGTAAATTAATGTCCTCTTAGAAAAATCTTGTTAATTATAAAGACATTAATTTTCCTGAAAATAAATCAATAAACTTGATGTGTTATATCAAGTATAAAACTGAGTAAAGTTAACAATAAGTTTGAATGTATAATGACGCAATAGTAACTTTTATTAAGATTTCTTTTAGATAAAACGTAAATCGTTTCAAGATTAAAATTCAACACTGGAAAAAATCTGGTTGCATTAATTGAAATTCTGGTTGAAAATGAATAAATCAGAATTTTCTGGTTGAATCTATTATATAATTCTAGTTGCGAAATAACCAAATTTCTGATTGATATGATCAGAATCTTTTAGTTCGTTCATTTTCAACCACAAATTTTTCTCGGTGAAGTAATTGATCGCTTTGTAATATCGACAACATCTCTCATGACGAAGCGACGACTAACGTGACGACTTCCCACGGGGAACAGCAACGGCAAGCCGCAAAATAAAAGCAGCGTGATGCAGCGTGTGTGCGAAGACATCGCCATGTTAAGACGCGGGCGCGTCATCCGGTAATTGCGATTTATTTCTCTTAATCACTGCGTAAACGGCAGCCAATTTATACGGTTCGAGTTAATTTCGTGCAATTATATAATTACTGAGCGCGGCGGCCATCGCGCAGGCAGCGAACCTAATCGGTTTGCCGAGCCGAGCGCCGTAATGGCGGCACTTAAATTTAAAGATACTTCAGAGACTTTGCGCGCACCAATTCACCCCTGCTGGTTCAACCCAGCGCTCGTTTCACCCTCTATTACTCTTTCGCGAGTTTCTTGATCAGAACACGAATTTCTGTTACCTAAGTTCTTTACAAACAAACTCACTGTGAGGTTATTTTAGTAAATTAATAACGATTAGGTTTATGCTTTTTAATAAAACTTTATACTTTTATATAAATTTCATATATTCATAATTAATTTTGAAAAATCAATAATTGGAATTTGTCTTATCAATGTCAATATGTAAGTCACAACAGAGAAAGGATATGGCGATAATTTTTTATTCTTTTGACTTAAAAAATACTCTTCCTCTTCTAAATTATAAACTAATTTGTTACATATTACTTACTTATGTAACTCTTTTCTTTTATAGATACAAAATATTAAATTCGTAGTATTTATTTTTATTCCACAATGTTTCGCTGCTCGAATGAAAGGGAACTGTAAGAGGGTTGGGATTCATTTTGTGGCACGATGCTTGGTCTCAGTGTAAAGCAAAGTGAGGGTACAAAATCGATACTAGACCTCTTCTCCCTTCTTGGGATGGATGTCACTGTTCCCGTGCTTGGCAGCCATGCCTTTCGTCTAAGAGAAACGGAATTCAGCAGTCTAGAATCTTGGCAACTGTGGAAGTTAGATGAGATTTGGACGATCTAAGAATTTGTACAAAAGTGCATAGATAACGTGCACTTCCGGATTTCATTATAAGTAAAGTTGAGGAATGTAAAATTAGATCAAGAAGTTGAGAAATTTTAAATTAAAAAAAACCGTGCAAGAGAAATGTGAAAACTATAGAATGTAAAGTAAATAAAGTAACGAACGAAAGATATATTTAAATGCAATATATACATCCTAATTGAAAGCACAAGAAGTCGAAGAAAATAGAAATAGGAACAAGGTTATAAAAATAAAAATAACGAGAATTCCAACACGTCGTTCGCAGAATAGCGTATCTCAGAAAATTCCAAAGACCATATGCGAAATTGTGCGACTGCTTGAAGGTGAGGGGAAGGCGTGTAAGCTGCATCAGGGTGCAGACAGATGGGAGTGGTCTCTGTAATCACAATGGGCGTGGTTTTTCACGGCTTACTGCAACCGCATCACATGGGGTATAAAACTGTGCACAGTCGGATTCTGTCACTTTTACTGGGAAATCAATTATTCGATTTGATTTTGATAAAATACAAAATCAGAACAAATATTTTCCCTCTTCCTCTTTCAAACATATAGAAAATAAAATATAAACGTTTGAATAACTATATATATATCACATATAGCTATTATTTAATAATTTAATTGTATTCAATATATGTCAAACGCATTATCTAATATTTCATTATTATTATTTACACACGATCTAATATTAATTTAATTTAAATTCACATTTCAGATTATCTATTCATATTTCAAACCTTATTTTATAACGTACCAAATCTGTGCTCCGCACGCACAGGACTTTAAATTTCTCGGCGACTTTTCCTCGCAAGCAAAATGAAAAATTGAATCGGAAGATGAACAGAAATACCATTTTTCTATACCGCATAATTTAACGCTATTTTTCTGCTTCGCATAATTCACCGACAGAGGAGCGGCGCGTTCAAGGAACGAGAATATGTACGACGGGGGATCCTGCCGACGCGGCGACAGGAACGAGATCCGTTTTGCGGATGCGTCCGCGGCTTTTTGTCCTGTGGACGGTTTTGGTGGGTGAACGCCGAGCCGAAAGAGGACACCGTATGGATCGCGGCTCCCATTAAGCCCTTATTAATTGCGAGCATCTGAGGGACCGACTGATCTTTCTTGCGCTACCTGCGCGCCATTCCGAACAAAACTCCATCCTGCTGTCGCTCGACACAGTCAGGACACGGTAGGATCTTTGATACGCCGTCGATATGCCGACAATCCGTACGCAAGTATATCAGATGCAATGGGGATCGCGGCGATGTAATAAATCAGAAACGAATATTAGAAATCCGAGAATGAAGCTCTTGTTCTAACTCGTTAATGACAATGTCGTTGCGCATGTATGTCTTATATGTATCTATATGAAAAAACTGTGCAACGACAATCTAACAATACAGACAACGTCATTAAGAGTTACGGAATAGGGACGTAGGTACTTAATTCACAAAAAGTCTTTCTCTTAAACAATTTTATTTATTATTTTTTGACTCTTTTAAATCTGAAATATTTACGAGTTGAACTGTAAATGTTATTTAAGGGAAAAACGTTGACGATTATTTCGCTGAGAAATAAAAACAGATCAGAGACAACTGTATGTATTGTTTCACATTCGACTTGATCACTCGATAAAATCTTTCTCTTTCTTCTTCGTTAAAATTAATATTAAGAACCCGAGGCTATATTTATTCTTATGAAACTAAAAGAAAACGCGACAATCTCGCGAGCAGTTTCGCCAACGACGAACGCGACCGCCATTTATTAAACTGACAATTTATTTTTCCTACGCGAGAAGAATCTCACAGAAGTAAATGTCGTGAATATTTCACATATTCTGCGTGCGCGTTCGCTTAGAACGGAGTTTACCTGAACGTCCATTCGCCGTTGGTGAAACCGAACATGGAAAAGTCTACTTACTTACCGGAGAGAGGTGCGTAGTGGCCGTGAGGATAGGGCGGCGCCGAGGAAGCGTCGACGAGGGATTGCGACGGCGTCGCCGACGTCCATTCCTTGTAGGTCGCGGCGTGCGCGTGATGCGCCGCGTGATGAGACGTATGGTGGCCGAGGCCGCGTGCACCACCCAGCAGAAGGCCGCTGTAACTCGCCGCTGCTGCCATATTGTGATGATGGTATTCGTGCACGGCCCTGGAAGAAGAAAAGAAAGCGTAGGAAAATTCATTGCAAGAAGGAAATGATCTGTGATGCGATCAGAAATAAACGTGCTGCAAAATGTACTTTTCGGGTGGAGTATGAATAAAATTAACTACCGACATGTAGCGTTTTGGCGCGCAGAGATACAAGGAGATACATTGCGCCAAACCAGCGCGTAAAAATAGCATCAATAGCTTCTCAGCACGTCGATATAGCCGCCTTGATTATAGTGTGTGTCGCGATCGATGAGAATTAGAAAATAATATATGTCATCAGTATGCCCGATGCCAATCTCAAAGGGGTAAGGTAAAAGGAGACAGCGAAAGGAAGAAGCGGAAGAAGGATAGCGACATGGATTTAAAAGCGAAAACGAAGAGCATAGGTATGTGAAAAATACTAAAAACCGTCGGGAGCAGGTAACGCCGAGATCTTTAGCACTGATCTGACTACATCTATAAATTACGAATCTGTCACCGTCGTTGCCGTAGGAAGAGGATGGAAGGTATCAGCGACTTCTCTTTTTTCTTTTCTTTGGTTTTAATTTACTCCACTCTGCCATGTGCAGCGCGTAATCCTTTCTTTTCCTTCACTTCCTTTTGTTCTAACGACAGTTGTCGCTCCAAAATCAGTTCGCTGATTCGCGTTCAATGTTGAATTTCAATATCATGTCACTCAATGTCACGCTTTAAGAATGTAGAAACACGAATCAACACGCACAGAAATAATAAGTTATCGAATAGTTAATTCAGCACGGCTAAAGATCGTGTTTAAAAAATTCTCGTCTCACTAATTAATGAGCTATGAAGCATTTAATGGCGCGCTCACAGGAAAAATTCCCAGCATGTGGTCTCGGTTTTACGTCTCTACGGTGTGTGATGAGATGCTGGAGTTACACGCAATTACTCGATGCGTACGATTAAGAATCAATGGGACGTGGATATTCTATTCACGGCGCCGATATTCTATCGCACAACTTTGTAAAGAATGTCTATTAAACAAAAAAGGAAACTATGCGATTTATGTAAAATGGAAAAAAGATAGAGGTAGAGAGAGAGAGAGAGAGAGAGAGAGAGAGAGAGAGAAGAGAGATAGAAAAAATAGAGAACAACAACAGCGATCGGTAGCACTGACCTGTGATGGTACTGCGGGTAATGCGGATGCCACGGATCCGTCGGGTACTCGTAGACATCACCGGGATGCTGACTATTCCAAAAGGAAGGGGGAAAGTTCCTCATGGACATAGGGGAGATATTTTCTGCAATAAAAAAGAAAACAATTTTACAATGACGACGCTTTTAATAACTTGCGCGAGAAAACATGCGTCTACGAGAAATTCTTAGAGAGAGAGAGAGAGAGAGAGAGAGAGAGAGAGAGAAGAGGGAGTCTTTTTAATTTTTCTATATAAAATTCTTATTTTGCCCCCAGAAAACATCAGGGAAGACCGATCGAGAGGTCCTACCGATTGTTTATGTAACCTTTCTCGAGCGCGTGCGACTCGGCGCCTCTCCGTCGGAATCTGATCGGAGAACACATTCTATTCTCTGCTGCTAAATATCGTGCTATTCTTATTTTTTCTCGTTTAGAAGCGCGAGTCGTACATTGTCGGAAAAAAAAAGAACGGTTTTCAGGGCAAGCACAAGCAGTGCTATAAATACTGGTGCCAAAGCGATGATCTTCAAGTGATGAATACTACCGATAACTCGTTGTTTCTCTCTCTCTCTCTCTCTCTCTCTCTCTCTCTGCGGGGAGATGTCCTCTCCCCCGGAAAACGGGTTCCAAGCGATCGCGCTTCCACCAGAAACCACTCGTTCTAACTAGCGGGAATAAATAACGTCGCTGGCCGACTAAATCATCGTAGTTTGTAACGGCGGAGTAAATTAGCAGCCGGTATGCCTCTCCTAGTAGATAATCGAAGCGACTTAGCCGGAGATGAAATCGCGTACGTGCGTGCGCGCGAGAGGGGAGGGAATTAGAGGGCATAAATCGTGGACCGGCGCGGTCGACCTCGCGTTGGTCCACAACCTTCGGTCGCGCGTTCCGATTGGTTGGGGATGGATTAAAAAAGAAAAGGAAAAAAAAAAGAGAAGGAAAGAAGAGAAGAATCCAACGTGAGCGAGGACCGCGCGAGAGGATTGCAGGAGGATACACGACAAGCTTCTGGCTTCGAAGTGGCCGCTTGTAAAACAACCAAGCGGTACCCTTCTGCCTTCCGCCGATTTGGTCCCGTGGGATTCTGCCTGCCCGTTTAGTGAAGCCTTTCGGAATCGTGGGAACGAATATATTATATTTTAATAAAGAATCAATCAAAAGAATTGATCGAGCTATTATTATCATACTTACATTAATTAATTGCCTAAAGTAACGCTAATTTATAATGTGTCACATAATATATGATCATGATAATGTATGAATAAATTACATAATACATATGATAATAATATAATAATAATCATGATAATTTAGGTATTACAATATAGAGCAATATTTTACAATATATTATAACATTTATATTATAACGCTGTTTGATATTGTCTCTATTATGGTATCGCATCATTACTTCGATTGGATTTAATAATTACTGCGTTTTCTTTTGACTTACAATAGTTTGAACTAAATAAAATTATTAGTTATACAAAGAAGAAAATGAAATTATTATTAGTAGAGCAATCACAGATTACTAAGCGATTTCAACTTCTAACGTTACAAGTTTCAATGGACCACACGCATCTAATAATGCAGGAATATCCGATATGTATCAGCAATAATTTAAATTTTAATACTTAACAATTTATGTAATATTTTAACTTTTTAAATTTGTTTTAACATTGAGAATGATCGGCGTCGAAACGTTTGTCATTGTACTTCTATATATTTATTTTCTGAATACTAAATGTTCTTAATTTGTTTTTAATCTAGCTTGTAGCCTTTCTATTTATTTATATTAATTTATTCTGATTGAGCTATATTATTATTTTATATTGCAATATATTACATTATCGATTTATTGCATGCAATAAAAATTTCGACAAGATATTTATCATTAAATTACCTATAAAAAACACTAATCGATATTCGTAGAATAATTTTTCATCAAAGAGATTCTTTGACAAGATGACGTGATACCTTATACATTTTTATAGATCACACTTACCACAGATAAACAGATTAAAACACTTAAACAGATAATTTTTATTATACAGATTACGACGTGAGATTGAACATTTTATCACAACAGTTGCAGTGACCTAACCGGTAAATTGAAATCAACATTGAAATACCGGGTCTTACATAAACGAGCGAGTCATAACACATGAAGTTATGATTCTCGATAACATGATAATAACACGTACGATTAATTAATCACGCAAGTTTGAAGTAAGTCTACAAATGAGCTAGAAATTAAATTGATTTCTGCTTGTCGATCGATGAATTTTCAAATCAAGATTGCATCTCGATCAACAGATATATCCTTTTTGCTTAATAAAATAATATTTTTAAAAATATTGAAAGGAGGAAATTGTATAAAAAATGTCACGCCATCAAACATTCTACCGAGCTACTTTCAGAATCAATAAAAAGATTTTACTTTATTAAAATATAAAAGAGTTAATTTAAAAAATTACTTGCTATTAGCTTAATAGCATATATACAATATGTTACATGTATGTTGCACTTTTGTAAAGTATAATTAAAGAGATAATTAAAATGTATCGTATTGTATGTATAGTCATATATGTATTGTCGTCACAAATATGATCCTTTAATTCTCGAGATAGACAGGGATACGGCTGAGGACGTCGTGGGACCGTTTGCGGCCCCTCTCTAGTATCTGCCTCGGTCTCGGTTCGCCGACTGTCCTTTATTTATTAACGCAATTAAAGAAACAGAGTGTCGACCGTCTGCAGCCGGCTTTATTCTTTGCCGATGCCGCGACCAAAGAGAGAAAAGGTATCGCTCTACGTGGAGGAGAACGGAGGGAGGGAGAGGAGCGGGTAGAAAGGGTTGTCGAAGCCTGGTTAGCCAATAAGTACCCGCGTGTTCCTCAGAACTTCAGAAAACGCCGACGTTTTAATCGACGACTTGCGACTCTCGATACCGTTTTCGCAATCGCGTCCACCCTTGGCCCTTAGATAGTAAAATATTTTCAGG
>NW_017305705.1:3342551-3348156 GCF_001594115.1 Trachymyrmex septentrionalis | reverse complement strand
GTGTGTGTGTGTGTGTGGAATGAATCAGAGTAATTGAACTAGTTTTTTACCCTATAAAAAATTATCAATTACACATCTAATTATCGACTTTACGATATCGATCGGATGCGTGGATAACATCGTGCGAATTGCTGGTTTGAACGCGAAAAAAGGCACGTTTAACGTTTAGTTGTAAAAATTGTAAATTTTATTTTTATTCTATGAAAATATTAAAAATATATGCGCCTTTTTCTCAGTGCGCTCAGATCAGCAATTCGCACGATGTATCCACGCATCTGATCTGTATCGTTAAATCGATAATTAGATGTGAGGTCGATAATTTTCTCGTAGGCTAAAGAACTGGATTAATTACTTTGATTCACCCTGTATAATATACATATAATTGAAATATCGACTTCTGATTACCACTCTGTTAAAATAATTAATTACATTATTTACAAATAAAATTTAATTTCTTCATATGAAAATAATCAAAGGGTATTTGAAAGTACTTTTGAAGTATTTTATTAGCACATTTTTATGTACTAAATTTATTTAATTAGGTATATAAGTGTATGTATATAAGATATATAATTTCTCTCAATTTGTACGCAATCCTCAAAATAACTCTATCTTTTTACGCAAAATAATTTCTGTTTGTTTCAAATACGGAACCCAGCGTATTTTTTCAAGCCAATTACTCGAATTCCTTTTTAATTCCGAGAGTAACTCTTTTCTCTTTCTATCTCTTTTCTTCCATTGAGCCATCCCTTCCTCTCTTTCCCTCTTTGTTTTCTCAGCGTGCGCGTTTTAGGCTGAAAGTCGCGTTCGGTCCTTGTACGTACGTTACCCGGCATTCCGCGGCTAAAACTGTCTCCCGCGATGTCGCCTCTCCATGCTCCACTCCCCGCCTTCCTTTCCCTCACAATGTCTCTCCTCAGCGCTTCTCCACCATCCCTCTTTTCCCAGAGCAGAAGCTCTTAATTTACCATTCGTACGAGCACGGTCGCGGGAAGTTAGAGCGCAAGCAGAAGAGAGGGAACGATGAGCGAGGAAAGAGGGTGAGAGGGAAGTGGTGAGGCGTAACAATTAGGTCGTGTTGTCTTGAATTCTAAGCAGGCTACTGAACTGATCCTCGGCGCACTGTGGTCGGGATAAATGCGGCCTTAAACGACACCGATATAGACGAGCTTGCCGATCGCTTGCCAAATCCGCTCGCGTGCTGACAATCTTCCCTTCGTCCTCCCCTGCGGTCGAGGTGTGTTCCTTCTGCTCTTTCCTCCTCACTGGCCTGCCCTGCCCTGCTCGCGATTTAAGTCGGCGCGAGTACGAGCGAGCTACAATTGTCACGAGGCTTGTTAGCCTTGTCGCCGCCTAATGGCGTACTTTATTACTCACTTCGAAAACATTTCGTTGTCGAAACGTTTCGACTTCATTGAGATTGAAAAATGGATGGCTGACAAAATTCGAGCGTCACGATCGATACCACGAATAAAGTGAATTCCAATCCATTTAGAATTCAGAACAATTATATATGTTATAAAATTCTTGAATAATTGTACATACACTCTAAAAAATATGGACGTAAATTTAACAGTATGCCAGTATTTAAACAAGGATGATTATTTAAACAAGGATTAAATCCACGCTCATATTTTTTAGAGCGTATGTACAATTATTCAAGGATTTTAAATATAATTATTTGGAATTCTAAATGGATTGGAATTCACTTTATTCACCTGGTATCAATCGTGACGCTCGAATTTTGTGGTCCATCCATTTTTCAGTCTCAATGGAGTTTATATGCCCACACCAACACAGTGAGAATTATATTTAACCCCCATAGTGTTAAATCTACATCCATATTTCTTAAAACGTTTGTACACTGCAAATAAGTTACTTTTCTCTAAATAAATAATGAAAGAGATAATCATATTTGGCATCTTACCCTTTAATTTATCGTGTGCGAGGGCCCTCTGAAAGTGTTCCTCCACTTCTGACGCCGCGTCGCCTCGATAATGCGTAAACACGACGCAATTCGCGTTAACGTACTGCGCTCTGCTCTCGCCATCGTCGGAGTCCTCGGTCGTACCGGCACCCACGCCTGCGAGCCGGTGTATTAATACGCAGGTGTTCACGTGACGATACACACGTTGCTGTAAACCGAGACAATTAATCGTCTCACCGTCTGTCGATCTGTCGTCGTCCAACGTTCGCGAGGGTTGCGAGGTGGTGGTTGCAAGGGGTGGTCGCGGTTGCGGCGTTGGCCTTGGGGACGCAGGACTCGGCGCGGACCCTACGGAACCTGCACTGCTCGGCTGACCTTGAGGGACGCTTCCGCCGGCGCCGCAAAGCTCGATACCGGCTGCTTCCAAAGACCTTTGATGCACATTCAGCTGTAATAACAAGCAATTAGTCTCGTATGCAACATCGTCGATTTTTAGAATCTTATTGTACTGGAGATTTTACAACGTCAGAGATCTACGATTTTTACGTCTAATAAGATTCTGTAAGAACACTTCTGGATTACGTTATATCTATAAAATTAAAAGTGATATATTTAATCAAGATTCTGCTGACTTTTAGGCGACGCGTGTCGGTTAACAAATAATGTAGCCCTAAATCACGCAATGTCTTTTAGCTTTCGAATTGCACAGAAAGAACAATTTTGCTGAAATATTTGAAAATTTAATTAGATACAGATCTGAAAATAATGTTGTTGGTCCATTAAAATAATTACGTAGAAAACTCAAGTATGATGAACAATGCTACAAAATGTTTCGACATTCTAGTGACCAGTTTAAGTATCCTACATATAATTATTTTAATAATCCAATAAAATTATTTTCAGATCTATCTATATTTTGAGATATTTCAGCGAAATTTCTTTCTTGTATACTATACTTAATCTTCCGAAGCTACAGTGGCTTTATTGAATCTACTCAATTATATTTTTTATATTACATCTGCAAATGTGAATTATTCTTATTGAAACAAACTTAGAATTCATTCTCTTTTACGAATCATTTGAAATTAATTAATGTCATAAATTAAATAAGCCTCATAAATCCAGCGTCAATATATCGTATTTTTAAGTTTATAATAACAAGAATTTTATTAATTTATAACATTAATTGAAAAACAAATTGACAAAATTATTGTCAAATTATATATTGGCTGAAGATTTATAATTATATATAATACGTATATGTTGCGACATTTTTTTCTAAAATATTTATAAACTTGCCTTTAAATATCTAACTTTTTTTTTTACAAACATAGATTGTAAACTTTTATCATTACTATTAGTAATTTACATTTCTATTAGTAATTTTTATTTCACTGTAATTTTACTCTGAGTGCTATCTTCTTTTTTGTAAAATGCAGCGGTTGATGACAAGAGTAAAATAAAAATGACTAATTAAAGTGAATGAAAGATTTTTCGTTGGGAAGAATCGTAATTGCTTTTATGGGAACGTTGCACGATCGTGCTGTTTAACACATTAATTTACTGATTAACACATAAATGATACCGGTTATTCCTTAGCACTTCGCGAATCGTAATGATTATCAGTTAACCAGTTTAATTGGTCGATTGACGTAGTTTGTATGGCGCACGATCTTTATAAGTCACGAGCGTCATGATAAATCAAAGATCAAACATTAAAGAATAAAAGCAAAGAAAAATACTGGAAAATCTCTTTAAATTCCAGTTCTTGAATTCCGAAAAATTAAAGACTGTTGTAGAATAATTTGAAATTTTCAAATGTTCCAAATGTTTCTTCAATTCTAATTCTAACTTTCGATTTTTTCTTAATTATAAACACTTCAATAGGAAAAATGTTTTATTTTATGAATTAAAATTTTGCCATAACAAAAAAAATTTGGTTCAAATGTATCGGACAAAACTTTTTTATTAAAATGTATCGAATAAAATCGTAATTTTATGCACTTAAATTGTTTACTTGGCGTAAATAAATATTTTTGTTATTTACAAAGCAGAAAAAAATATATTTTATAGAAGCAACAAAGTTTTTTATTATATAAATCTTTGGCTGTTGTAAAAAAAATAAACAGTTTTGGTGGAAGCACTAAATTCTTTTCCTGTGTTCATAAAAACAAATATATTTACACCTATGAAAATATTCTTGTTCGATCAAATTTTGATAAGTATAGTGATATGATAACAGAATATTCTGTATATATAATGTTTACTCGTACAATCGTTGTTCTAGATTTTCGACGTATTTCTCAATCACCTTTTCAATCTCCTCTAAAACGTTAACACCCTTGTCGTCGATCGACAAAATTCTCGAGCGGCAAATCGTGTGAGCCAAGGAGAAGCGTGGCCGATGATTGCATTGCTCGCATGGCGCAGTGATCGTGATGATGGGACGACAAGAGAAATATACGAGCGCGTAAATACCGGCGCATTTTAACGGCGATAGCTGGGATTTTCCGCGTGACATCGGGGCCATGCGTTTTCTCGCGCTATAAAGAGAATGTCGACGACGAGAACAGCGGATGGCCCATTGACTTCCACGTTGTCCGCGCGCCAGAATTCGACACCGTAGTGGTCCATTAATCCAACCCTTTCGGTCGTCACGCGATCTTTTTGTAGCAATCAATGATGAATTATTAGATAATATAAAAATAAATTTGATTTCTCAACACAACTTTTTTTTAATAAAAATGACAATTTTAATTGTGAAGCATTTATTACTAAAAAATTAAAAACCATATTAAATTTGAACGTTTAAATAGATGATCCAAATCTCGTCTGTCATTTAATTTTAATCGTTGAATAACTACACGAAAAGAATAAGTTTAAAGTATCTAAACATTTAGATGAATACGAATCGGAAAATAATTTTGGAAAATAATTATGGGCTGTTAAAATAATTATATAAAAATCTCAAACATGATTATAAAGAGTTTTGACATTCTATCATTCTTGATTAGTTCAAACATCCTATGATGTAATTGTTGGAAGATCCAACAAAATTATTTTCAGATCGATTATTTATTAAATTTTTGTATTTCAGCAAAATCGTCTTTTCCTGTAACGAACGTTTACTTATAAGATACATGCATATTATTATTTAGAGTTGCCCAACAGTGATTTTATTAAGATATATTTCTCGATTTTGCGGGAGTAAAAATGCGTGTCGATGTCCAACAAATCACTGCGAATAGTGCTTTCCCTGCCTACCGGTCGGTGGAGAACGACGAGCCGAGCGTTTCGTTCGCTACCCCGCCTAACCAATTACGTGCATGCATCAGCGGTGCACGGAAATAAGCTGACGGTGATGTATGCACCAGTCGACGGAAGGATGCGCGGGTATGAGGGCAAAGGAGACACGATGAAGAGGAGGAAAAAGACGAACGACTACGCCCGCGAGAGATGCTATCGTTATCTACGCCAATAAACTCGGGCCCGGTCGTTTCATGGTGCAGTACATCACCGCCATGATGCACAAAGTGATGACGAGCGATGACCTGGTGGTAGGCGTCGTCGAATGAAGGTATATCCGCTTGTCATCATGGCTTTGCAACTGTTGATTGGTAGGCGGTTCGCGATGAAAACCGGAGGAGCTTTAAGCTCGGCGCAACACACCTACACTCG
>NW_017305705.1:3320944-3342451 GCF_001594115.1 Trachymyrmex septentrionalis | reverse complement strand
TAGGCGGTTCGCGATGAAAACCGGAGGAGCTTTAAGCTCGGCGCAACAGACCTACACTCGTACATACCGTCTTGTAGCAATTTGTGTAGCGGTTTGCTTTGCGCGATTACAAAGTACCATCTTGAGAAGTGGTATGCCTCTTGTGTAATTATTAAAATAGCACACGCAAATAGCTCTGTTTAAATTGATAATATAGTACGTGAATATAAATTGACGAATCTATGAGTAATTAGGTTTTACTAATTAAGCTACTGAAAATTCTAAAATTAATAGTTCTTCAAATTGATGATTGTATTTGTGAGATTATTATTATTATTTCAGTTTGATTATTGCAAGTCGGCACGCCATCATATATCTCAAGTAAATGTATTTAAAATAAATTACACATAGAATTATTATTTCAACACATCTATAACTTTAGCCGCATAATTGGAGCTTCTTCTTCCTTAGTTGAGCTAAAGCCGATAGCTTCTATTTTATCGCATTTGGAATGCTTCGCTTGATTCTAAAGTGATATATTTTGGAAAAAATAAATAAAAAAAAATAAAAAAATAAAAAAAAATTGTGAAAAGCATAAGAATATCAACAAGAAAGACAATTTGTAGAAAAACTGGAAGATTACCTTCCGATAATTTAACAGAGACTGTAACTATTTTTTATTTAACGCCATCGATGCTCGATTGCGCCGTGCGAAATTCGCCGCTCGCGGGGTCGAGAGCGCGTAGGAGATTAAATCAAGGAGCAAGCGGGCTCTTCCATAGATTACCAACGGTGGAACATCCAGCGCCGGTTGGCCGCACGACAATGTGGTAATTAATTGAAGCAAGACCGTCCCCGACAGCCTCTCTTCCTCTTTTGCTTTTTCTCCCTTCGCTTCGCAGCCAACGAGCAGCTCTAGCCAAGAGAGCTGCTCGCGGCCTTTCAAAGCATTCCAAAGCGCGAGTCCGCCCGTTCCTCTCCACGGCCACTGCTCGCTTCTTCTTCTTCTTGCCTCCTCCCGCCCGTCCACCCGCCTGCTCGTCCGTCTCGCCCTTCCTGCCGGCGCGGTGTCGAGTCATTTCACGAAAGACCCGAGACCGCATCTTTATTTCTTTCCCTTTTGTCTTATAGATCTCTACAAGGACTATAATATATCGTATGGATCTTGGCTACCACAGATCGTAACTTTTGATCCTTATAAGCTTATTGGCCTTCTATTGGAGTCTCTAAATTTAATCAGATTCATTGAAGTGAATTTCATAATGCCAATAATACGATAGCAAACAAGGAGTGTCTTTGGAAAAAATATCAATTTTACATTATGGGTTAGCCTCACAACGTAGTCGAACATGTGATATTTAGTACTTTTAATCATTACGTTAACTTAGGAATTTGTTTACTCCATTTTTCACAAAAACTAACAATTAAAAGGCTGCAACAGTGAGTTAGCTCATTTTATATTAGTCGATTTTTTGAGATTCATTGAACTGAATTTCTTGTTTGCTGTATATATATTATAAAATTCAGTTCAATGAACTTTAAATATAAAGACTCTGAAAGAAGGCCAATCTATTGTAGAATAATAAAATTACGATCTGTAGTAGATAAGAGATCCACACGATATATTATAACCCTTGCACTCCGTTTTTATAAAATGCAAGTTAACCTACTGTTGCAGCAAACCCTTCAATTATAATAAAATATATCATATGGCTTTTCCCCTATTCTGAACGAAATTGATCAAAATAAAAAAAGAAGGAGACAATATAAAAATATTCCAGTCTCTAGATAAGAAGAAATTTTGTCCCGTTAATTTACAGTATTTACTTACAGTATTCGAATCTAAAAGTTCTTTATACATTGAGATCCTGCAAAATTTATTTCCTTTACATTTTAATTATCCTAACCATCTCAATCATCAATTTGTTAATTTCCAAGTTTGACAGGTGTTAGGCGTTCGATTCCCACGGACTCTTCGCGTTTTTAAATCCGACGTCGCATTGGCGCAAACTGACACTATTTATCGCCTCATATGAGCAGCCAGCAGCACGCCAAAGCGGGTAACGAGCGGAGTAACCCTTTAATCAAACCTGGACCGCGCGTACGTGTTTGCATTTATATCGAGAGTCGGCGATATTACTCATGGTGTATCTTCGCGCGTATGCGACGGAGCGCATTAAGCGGATACCGACGCGCGATTCTTTCTTACGGCGGAATACCTTTATCAGCGGGTGGCGTACCGTTTACTCATTTGTGGACGTTTGGTAGCACTTAACTGTTATTATGAAGCGGAGTCCAGTGGGAGATAAAGCGGGTAGTACACGCTAAAGCGAACGATTAGCTGGAACTGCGAGGCTGGAATAGCGAGCTGACGAACGAGGAAAGGAAGAAAAGCAGAAGAAGGAACATAGCAAAACTCCCGTGGAGTCTGGGAAATGATATTGGACATCTGAAACAATTGGTGCTTAATGAACAATTACCATAATAGTGAATGCGGTCTTGCAATACTTTAAATTAGTGCACTATATTATACTAAAAGCTCTACAAATAAAATTAGCAAAGTTAACGCAAACAATGAAATACCCAATAATAATGATATTGTCACATTATTTAATAGAATATACTATTTTATAATATATTATTTCATTGCCAAAGATTACGTCTGCATTTAAATACTTTAAGCGGCGTCTACAAGAAGATTTTAAAACGTAAATCTTAAGCTCTAAATTATAAGAAAATGTGAAATTAAATGTGAAAAAAATAATCGACTATATGATCATTAAAAAAGATACAATAAAAATATTTTATATTAAATATATAATGATTTCGACATTATTTACTCACGATATTTTATAACACCGAGAAAATAAAGCGACTGTTTTTTTCATCAAGACGCCTCTCTCGCAAAAATGTTTTTCGGGCGTGACAATAAATGTATATTTTAATTATAAGAAAACAACGTATATACTTGACTGCAGCACTAATAAACAGGCATTTATTAAAAACGAATTTTTATTCTCGGAAAAAATTTATTAAATTTACATTTGACGGGTACAAGTCACGCGAGCAAAACTTTTATTGCATCGTAATTAACATCAAGAGTTTTGACTCGAGACAACGACGAAACAATTGCATCACGGCGATTGACAGAGAAAGGTTTCAAATTTTTTTACTCTTTCACTTCAACTCTGCAATATTAACTGTATAAAAATAGCGGCCAACTAAAATTTTTACTCGAGTCCAAATAGCCCACTCAAATAGTTGAGAATTAATTAGTAATCATGGATCTGGTGAACTCGGATATTTTTTCAATTGCATTATGAAAAATGTTTATAACAAATATTTTCCTAAACTTTACATAATTTTAATTTAAATAATCTTATTTCTCGAATTTTAATCGAATTTTAAAGTACACCGGACTTGTGAATATTAGTGAAGAAAATTTCGAAGCGGGAATAGAGTTAAAGTATCGTTTAAGATTAAAGTATTTATTATAAATGTACAAGTAAAAAAATATAAAAAATATAAGAAATTGAATATCCAAAGAATCTATATATCATGCGCAGAATTTATATTCCAGATAGGTAACTATTAGAATCAAAAGGGACAAATTGCTGGTAACTAAAGCGATAACGCAAAGACTTTTTCTCGTTACTTTGACATAACATCAATGCGTCTTTAAGATCCACCGCAGTGACGATCGATCAAACCAGGAATCCCAGGCATCTAGCGACATGGCGTTTATTGCGAGTTGCATTTGCAACCATAGAGACGCAGAGAACACCTCGGTGATGCCGAAAAGAAAGTTGCCGAAAGTATCGCAGTGAGCAGGCGTTACACGCGTTTCTACATTATCTCCGTGAATGATCGGCCGGCATTTTTCTCATTCGCGTAAAGTACTAATTGAGACGATGGCGGAGTCCTCGGTAGAATCCACTCAGGTTGACACGTTCACCATCTTTACCGACGTAACATTAGCTGATAATGAGTATCCGTGAGAGTTGGTATAAATCGTTCAATTAATTAGTACGAGGCGTAAGTATGATTAAAATGAGGCGTTAGGCCCTGGTTGGAATCCGGCTCTATTTATCGGCTTTACGATTATGCCATCGGGCGAAATTCATATATAGTGGACTCATTCGAAAGGTGTTGGAATTCCCGTACAATATTTTCCATGTAAATCCGAGACTTTTTTTTTACTTATCATAATATCTGTTGCAATTCAATTAATCTTTCCCATTAAATATCTACAATTTACACACACACACACACAGAGACAATTTATAGAATACATAGTAAATATTAAAAGAATCGACAAAACAACTAAAATCTATGAAATTTGAAATAAAAATTTAACCGTTAGAGAAATGAAATTTCTTGCTATTAATTTCTCCAATTTTAATTAAATCTTTAAAACAAATGTATCTTTTTTGAAGGGAACGTGAAGAAAGCACAGTAATGTTGAGAATTGTATAGTAGAATCGATATATAATGACGTCTAGCACGATCCCGTTGTAATTTGTCGGCAAGATCGCGGCATCGTCCACCTGGCGAGGCCGCTAATGAACTAAGCTTAAAAGCGAAGGCAACCCGTTCGCTCGGCGTGGCTTATCGATAGACGCGATCCCCGCAGTCGGACTCCTCTCATCTTCGCGAAGATAGGAGAATCGCGTCGATGAATGGCCGTGTCCAGCAAACAAATTGCAAGATACGCCACGGCCGCATGGCAGCTTGTTACTGGCTTCCCTACTCCGCACCCTTCATCTTGTTCTGCATCCCCTCCGCCTGGAATAATCTCTTTCAGTCCTTTTGGATCACCATCTCTTTTTCTCGATCAAGGGTTCGATTGACAGTATAAAATACGGGAAAATTCTACGAATCTTAGATGCTTTATAAATCGTTTAAGAAAAAATACATCGAATAAACAGTTTCAATACCTATCTAAAAATGTAGCTATAGATACAGACCTGAAAATAATTTCAACTATCCAAATTTAATTAAATAGAATCCTTAAAGCAAGTTGCTTGAGTATTAAAACTTTTTGTAACATTATTGCTTATCATGAACTTTCTACATAATTATTTTCATATCTACATATACATATATTTAGCTACATTTTTATATTCTCAAATTGTATTTTTCATCTGTTCTTTCTTACGCGATTTTAGAAACAAAATTGTTCTTTCCATGTAGATATCTAAAAAGGAATTTAACAATACAAGACTACGAACTTCACAACGTTAGATTTTAACTATAAATATCCAAAAAAAACATACAAAAGATATTTAAAATTCTAGAAGTGAACACTCATTTTCGATTTCAAATAATAAAATATCTGAGGTCAAAACATCTAAGAATATTGGAGGAGTTTAATGAAATGACGCTGAAGAGTGCAGCAAATTTCACAGTAACAGCAGGTCGTAGCTGGGTGTAAATATCGCGTTTTTATTGGACAACGTGCTCGACTGCGAACTTTCAATAACCTGGCGAGGTACATAGTAATAAGCTGGTAATGGTCCTGGTCGGCGAGAGTATAACTCAAGGACGCTGCGGTAGGTAGCCGTCGTTATTGGACACCGTATCGGATCAGACCTGATAAGAGAGCGCTAAAAGCGCTTCGCGTTGCCGCCGCATCTTGGAACCTTCTCACCGTTTCTGGTATCTTCTTTTTTCTTACCGGAGGTCGACCTTCGACTCTGTGTTACTCACGTTTTTATCTATCCCGGAATCACGTCGCAGCAGCTGAAAGCGGTTCTTAAACGAGAGCTTTTAAGCGAAGTCGTATGAACGAGAACATATCCATTAATCATCATTGTCCTAAAACTTTTTAGATAACGTTTAACTTTGATTCAATTAAAATAAAGTATAATAAATCTTGTCTTAGCATTCTATATGAGGGATTCCCAAAGTGTGGATCACGCGACCCACTGATGAGTTGATTTTTTATGAATAGCAAACATTTTCTGAATGTTAAAGCACTGAATGTTAAATTAGCTTTATTAATTCATGTAATTGTATAAACTTGCAAACGCGCATCATAACTTTATATAAAATTAGATTTTCAACAATAGTAAGTATTGAAACTAAATTTCAAGGTAAATTATAATTATCAAACTTCTTGCGTCTGAAAATGAGTCGCGTCGATATCGAAAGTGTTATTAATAGAAATACAGGAAACAAGCACATTCTTCACACATATATCTCGTTATATATTTGAGAAGTAGATTTATAAAATTATATTTAATAAAAAATTTTTTAAATAGAAGGAATAAATTAGTACGGATAAAATAGTACAGATACACAAAAAATCAGTTTACCTTCCTTACCTCGCTTTTTCATATTTATTAACTATAGCTAGATCGCGGATGTAAGGTATTTTAAAAAGTCGCCATTTCTTATGAAAGATAAGCGCGAATTTTCTTCGTACATTCGTATATTTTTTTAAGTGACAATAATTGACGGCAGCTCGATAACTGTGTTTTTAGAAAAATAAGAGTAGTTTTCAATGTAGCTTTTGTTTAGAAATAAGCGTAGTAAGATTCTGAAAAACACCGATAAATTACGACTATTCGCGGGTAATAAACTTGCAAGATACTAAAATGTAACCGTTCAGATTTCACGAATAATTCTCGTCGATTGTGTCGACACTCGTGTTTTTCTAATTCATTATAGCGGCAAGTGAGCCGGCACCGAGATCGAAGAACGCGATCCACGGCTACGCGGCTCGATTAATATTGAACGCCCGACGACGATGACGATGGCGCGAGGCTACTGCCAATCGACCGATCCTAACTTTTCTCGCATAACTCGGAAACTTCATCGCATGCTGCGGATTAATCATTTTTTTCCGTGCATCCCATTACCCCCGATGCAAAGATGTCGGGAACGCTCGCTTGACTTCGTCTTGACATATCAAGATCTCTTGTTGCCTCGAAAAATGAAGAATTCCGTGTGTTAATAACTCTCTGATTAAGGGTAAACATTACCCTTGTACTCTTGGTACCTATAATATGATATCAAGAATAAACTATAGTTTAGTCTTGATATCACGAAAAAGATAGAATCAAAAAGTGAATGAAAAAGTGGTCCGAGTCTAATAAACTTCAGAATACATATTGTGTGTGGCTATTAGATTCTTCTAAAATGTTTTCTCTTTAAGAAAAAACGTTGAAACAATTTTTATTTCGTAAGATCTGAAAAGACACCTAAGATATTTTCCAGCAAGGGACACAAATGGTACAGTAACTCAGTGAGTCATTGCATCCTCGTTTGCTAATATTAAATAAAGATGAAATGATTCATTGTGTTATACTGTGTTATTTGTATTTTTCGCGGGAAAGCGAAGACTATATATGTGTGTCTTTCCAAATCTTGTATCAAAATAAAAATTGTAGCAACGTTTTTCTCAACAAGAAAATATTTTAGAAGTATCTATATACAGTATGTATCCTGAAGTCTGTGGAACTTGATTATTTTTTCGTTGATTCTACTTCTCATAATATCAAGATGAAGGGATGATTATTCTGTCTTTGGATAAACTAGGTATGTGATATTATAATTTATATGAAGTCTGATTTATATTTTTGCACTAGGCTGCATTATAACTTTCTTTCTCACTTTTGACAAATACACATAATATAGGGTAACTCCGGTATATCACCTAACAAAAACTTAATTTATTAAGTATTATTTACTATTTTTAAGATAAATGAACTATATCAGTAAAAACTTTGTACTGTCTACTACTATAAAAAAAATATTAGAAATCCGAAATACTTATTTTTCGTGTCAAAAAAAGCTTTTTAAAACCCCTGCATTTTGCCGTATGTCCCATAGGGGTGAGATATATGGCTCTTCATAGGGGGAGGGGAGTATGTACGGCTCATAAAAAAATAATGCTTATAAATAAGACGTAAAATACTAAAACACAATAATTCATAAAATATACGTTTACAAAATTTTATTAAGAAATAAGAATGATAAATATGTACGAGTATATGAAGTAATAGATAATAATTATAATTTTTCTACATATATTACAAGTGTTATTACACGAGGTACATATTTCATGTAATGTGTTTATTGCATTTAGTGCATTGAATCCAATCTGAATACTTTATATATTTTGAGCATAAATCTCGTCTGTTAAAAATGTCGTATATCCCAAACAGGTAGGACATACAAGACAACAAACTAAACAAAGAATATAAGAGCAAAACACTTGTATTTTGCTATTCAACATACTTTACTATTCCTTTACATTTAAATATTACGAAATAATCACTAAATCTTTTAGCCCTACAACAATCATTTTATGTATTATCATTTATGTATTATCATGTATTATCATTTTATGTGGAAAAGTTACCTCCACTCCTTTTATTTTTTCTGACTTCTGCGGGGTATTTGCCAGAGTTACCCTATATACCACTCACTTTAAATTTCAAAGTACACTAGTGGTGCGTTCAGAGAAACGCTATTAGCGTTACTTCTGTCATTCTATCTTTGTTGGTTATTAGACAGTAGTAAAACAAAGACAGAATGGCACAATCAGCGCTAATAGCGTCTTCCCGAACGCACCTTATTAGTTCAATCACAGAAAACTGACCTCTACTGAATAAACAAAAGAATCAAAGAGTAAGAATAAGAGAGTAAGAGTGGGAACTGAAGTTTATTGAAAGATGGAACAACTCAACCTAAACTGTGAATACTGATGATCAGAGTACTAAGGACAAAGTTTATCATTAGTACTTTTAGATCCATGTCTCAATGCGGAATGCGTGTCGCTGAAAGCGGGCGCGTGCGCGCGGAATAGCGGACACGGGGCGTAGCAATGCGCGTGTCGCAAAGAATGGCGATCCTAGACTAAAAACAGAACAGCACCAAAGAATGCAACGCATTGCGGCACACCTTGCCGCCGGCAACTGACGACGAGTCCCCGGCATGGCTCGCATGGCGATGGACTTACGACTCGATCGTCACGTGACACGCGTGAGATATGGCAGAGTCGCGCCCGATAATTGTCGCATATTCCGACAATTCCGACGACTATCTTGTCGGCCGCTGTAACGTGTTACTTTCCGCAAAATTTCTCGCAGGAGACTTGCAGTTGGACGAGCGTTGGAGGATTCAAGTTATTAAGTCTATTATTTAAGTTAGACTGATTAGTAATTTCAGAGGCTGCTCGTTTACTTTAAAGTTAACTTGCAAAATATTTTAAAATAATACACTTTTATATATATTTAATGATATCGACAATAATTAATTTTTTCTTGTTAATATTTTCTTGAATCTTACCGTACATAAGTTTGACGCACAAGTGAGCGATATCAAGATCTTCGAGCACTAAGCTATATACCTTCAGTATTATAACAGAGAACGTTAGAGTAAATAATTTCAATTTTTAAACAATTTTGTATTCTTATATATTTTATATTTTATTAGTGAGTGCACATCAGATTTGCTTATGAATAGATGCTATTAACAGTATTAACAAATAATTTTCCAATTTAAACATTTAATTCTCTCATTGTAAACAATGTATTATTCGGACAATTATTGTTACATAAGGTAAATGTTCCAGTGTATATATCCGGGCAATTATTGACAGGTATATATCCGGACAATTATTGTTACATAAAATAAATGTTCCAGTGACTGGTCGGATATGAGATGTCGAGTAGCTTGCCGCTCGATGCGATTGGCTCGCGATCTGTAGATTCGAGTTCAATCTCATCTGCGCCCACATACGCGATTTTTCGCGGTTAAGGAGTGAGTGTCAAAAGTGACTTCATTTCGCAATTGAAAATGCTACACCTGTTAGAAAATCTAACGAATCTACAAAAGTGATTTTACCCACTCAATATAAATATAGATTTATCACCGTATAAACCAGTGGATTTTTCCACTGGTCAATCCCTTTCCTCTCAATAAATTTTATATGAGTGTGTCCGGATAACATAGGTATATCCGGATTCCTCATATTCGACCAATCACTGGGACATTTATCTTACGTAACAATAATTAATAATGAATAACATCATTTATTCTTTCTTTCCTCTTACGTTAATAATTAGATTATTTGTCTAATATAATTAAGTTATTTAAAGATCTAGATAACAAATGTCATTAAAGTGTTAAATGTATGAAAATTTTGTGTTACATTAATTAAGAGTGGTTCTTTCTTCGGAGGTAAAATTTATGTAGATACCTATACAATATTATAATCAATATCGGCGATAGCGTTCTAGTGTTAAATATAATTATTTAAAATTTATAAATTCAGTATCAAAATGAGACTCTCAGAATCATCAAATAAAAGATAGAAAGAAATTATTATGTTATATAATACATAAAAAATATAAATACATACCAATTACACATAGAATATACACTGGACAACAAAATTAACGGAACACCTGTTCACTCTGCAAAAATAGGCAAATTTCAAGATACAATAACTTCGTCAAAAATTATCGTATAGGAATGTTTAAAAAAGCATTTTATAGGCAGAAACCTCTACTTTTCGGATCGCTACTTAAAAAACAATCTCATGAAGATTTCATAAAGTTACACAAACATAAATAAAGATATAAAATCTCAAAATTTTTACAAAATTTGCGGAGCTCCACGAAGTGGGCTAAAAATTGTATACAAATGCGATTAACATCATTCGAAAGAGCGAATCTTTACCTTTAATTTACTTTTTTACAAAGCTCCGTACGATTTTTTTTTATCGAGTTATTCAACGTTGTAGCAAAAATGGTCCTTTTACTTCATCGTTGAATAACTCAATGAAAAAAAATCGTACGGAGCTTTGTAAAAAAGTAAAAAGCATTTGTATACAATTTTTAGTCCACTTCGTGGAGCTCCGCAAATTTTGTAAAAAATTTTGATTTTATATTTTTATTTATGTATGTTTGTGTAACTTCATGAAATCTCCATGAGACCGTTTTTTTAAGTAGCGATCCAAAAAGTAGAGGTTTCTACCTGTAAAATACTTTTTTGAACATCCCTATACGACAATTTTTGATGAAGTTATTGTAATTTGCCTATTTTTGCAGAGTGAACAGGTGTTGCGTTAATTTTGTTGCCCAGTGTATAATAAAATTAAAAAAATTTTGTTACACACAGGCGTGTAATTTGCTAAAATTTGCCGCTATGTTCTGCGCATAGTACGCCAATGTACGCAATGTGCGACAATGAAGGGGCAACTAGAGAACTTGAGAAACCTGCGCCGAGTAATGGCGTCCAGTTGCCAATCATAAATAACAGCAGGTCGCGTGGCTTCCGCGATTCTACGAAGCGTCGGCACGGATTTCGCTTCATAAAGGCGTGCGAGAAGCGGTGATTAATTTTCGCGGACACAAATCACGCTCGCCAGGATCACGCATACATCGATCAATCGAACGATTGATCGATTGATCACTAGTGAGGTAAAACGAAGGTAGCCGGCCATTGGTGCCGACAACTGAAAGCTATTGTTTGCACAAATGTTGAGCGATGCGTTCGATGTTTCTTAACTTTTAATTTAATTTATCATTATTATCATATATTTTTATAATCAAAATATTTATATTCTACAAAATTATTATTGCTATAAAAATTATATTTGGGTGTGTGTGAATTTTTTATAATATTATAATAAATAATTATTTATATAATTGTCCCAAAACTGATGATAAATATTTTAAAGACAGATTCTTAATTTGTAACATTTTAAGATAAAAAGTTTAATACGAAAAGATCAAGGTTTTGGAAAGAAAAATAGGAATAATTTTAAAAAATTATGAATAACGGGACCAGAATTTCGCGCTCAGAGATAACAAGATATTCAGTATAAAAGTGATTAATTTTGTTTTTGTCAAACATAAGTTCGAGGAAAAACTTTTACATTGATCATCTTGCTATCCTGAGTGCACGAAATGCACTTCTAACCCCTTTATCCATAATTTTTAAATTCTTAAAAACTATCATAGCTTTGACATTTTTGTATTAAACTTTTCGTCATAAAATGTTACAAAGAATCTGTCTTTAAAATATTTATCGTCAGTTTTGGGTACACAATAAATAAAAATTATTATCATATAATAACTTTAATTTATAGTTTAGTTTTAGTTTATAATTTCGTTAAAGAAATAAATTATTTATTGCTAAATTTGTTAATACTAAACATCCATAGGAGTTATAAACCGTTATAAACCATCACATATTTTCATTTACAATAAAAAATATATCTCTAAGATTTTCATAAAAATGTAACTCGTAAAAATTTTCAAGAGTTGACGCCTATGCTTCTGAAGGGAAAGAAAAAAAAGGCAAAAGGCGTCTCAATGGCGACACGAGCCCGCTCCGTGGAAACTGGCTCTCGAGGAAAACCTCATTCAATTCAATTCTAATGCCGCTGCCACCGCGACAGAGTCGAGCATTCGATCTCAAGATCGCGGCCGGGAAGCTATTGCCCGGCATTTACGATCGTTCCGAATGATGAGAGTATTCTCACTATGTAAAGACGACGAATTGTGACTTTCCAAAAGAAATTAGATTCTGAGAAGCCGGGAAACATTTATAAAGAAAATCCTGCACTGAATACGTAATGTATGAAGTATGTGAAAATGTGAAATCTAATCCAAGCATCCAAAAAAATCTTGAATTTTGAAACAAACAGCTTTCGGAGATATAACTTCTAGTAAACATTGAAACATTTGTGAAGTTTAATGTATCATTCCGGAGAGTTTTTGCGTCAAATTTGGCATTTTTAAACTTCAAAGCGACCGCAAGTTCGAGTTGTCGGCGCGTCTCGTCACTTTTATTGACATTAACATTCATTACACCCACCGCGCTGCCAGTCGGCAACATTGAAGCTCGTCGACGTATTAGCGTATTAGCGGATCTTGCGGAATGCTTATGATTTTACGAGCCTCTTTAACATGCGTTTAGCTTCCACCGGTAGCTCGGGCTCGCGATGCCTCCGGCTCCTTCTCTCTCATTCCGACTATCTTCACCGACCGCCGCCGCCTCCTCAGCATGCCACCGTACGACATTTTCTGCTTAACCTTTGAACTCCTCGCGGCTGTTTCGAGCGGCCCGAAGCGGCAAGTGCATTCCAGCCAGAAGCAGCGATTGTTGAAAAATCCGATCCACGGGCCCGGAAACATCTACATCGATCCAAGACCCAATCAAAGCAACCATTGAGGTGTAGACATAAAAAGAAATATCAGAGGAGAATATATTCAATTTTTCTTTTGGAAATTTTTGGATTCGTATATTCTCCTCGTTTTAATCAGTAAATATAATAAAAATCATTAAATGCGTGAATTTTTTATCTATTAAATATATTTTTTATCCTTAAATACTCATAGTTGACTAGTCTCTCTGAAACGATTTGCTTTCTTCAAATTTACATTGTAGATAATATTTAAAACTGACGGCACATTAGTTTCTTGTTTATATAATAATATGTAAGCGATCATGGTCCACCAAAAAGGAATTGTAAACGGAATGCCGAGACTTTTCGCGGATCATTTTTCACTCTCATAATCGTTCATCTCATCTCGGCACTCGTGACATTGCACTAGCTGACAGTGACGAATCGACAGTCCTCGAGTCAATCCTTGAGTCATCGAGCAGTGCCAGTGTCTCTCTGTCCGACGCGTCTTGTGACTAATGAAAATGTCCCGTCGGATTGGAAATGAAATAAAAGAACCATTCGAATTATCTTTCGCGCGATTGCACATCGATTAACGATTAGTGATTGTATCCAGATAAATATAATAAACTAATAATAAACTAATAATAACTGAGTTATATTACTTATAGAATAAAAGATAAAATCATAAATGATGAATGTTATGCTCGATTCTTAAGTAGAAATTCTTTAACGATAACAAAAGCATTTCCTGATAAAAATTTTTCTCAGAATTTTCATATGAATTGGAACACTTTTCATATTGAGAATACTTACATCTTTTCTTAGAATTTTTCATATATGTACATTTTGAAGTATATTCTAAGATTTCTGAAATTCCTCATTCTATAATTTTTTATGAAATCTTAAAAAATTTTTTTAAATTTAAAGTATTTTTTCGAAAATTATAAAAGAAAACATTTTTTTAAATCTTAGAATTTTATTTATTGGATTTTTTAATTATTTCAGATTTTACATGTATAAAAAATTTTATTAAAAAATATAGACTTTTTCGGTATTTGCAGGTTTTAGAAAATGTTTAAATTTATTTAAAAATCTGACATTTTAAAAAGTTATAAAATTATTTAAAAATTTTCAAAATTTCTGAAATTTGCATAAAAATTCTAAAATAAAAAAAATATTTTCTCTAAAATTATTTAATTAACAACGAAATAATAATTTTTTTATAATTATTTCGATATTATATTTTTAATACAATATTTATAATTTATACATTTATAATCATTACAATTATTGTATTTTGTACAGAAAAAAAATCGCTATTTGAAAATACTATTAAAAGAAATAAAGCATATCAGCACTTTTATATTTAAATTGTCTTCCGAGTGTGCTTTAATTTGACAAGCGTATGCTACACTGTTGCCAGCGACAGATTTATTTCCTGTGCAAATGATTTCGTCAAAAACGCGCACAGACGTCCGGCGATATCTCGGCGCGGCCGCCATGCTTCTTGAAGAGCGCAGACGCGACGCAGTAATTGCGAGGCATAATTGCACGGCCCCCTTTGTTTCTTCAATTACTCGTCTAGACTAACGGTTAGCGTGTGTAGGTGGAAAGAACGAAAGGACGGAAACAAAAAAAAGGAACAATGTACGGTCGGTAGAAATTTATAATTTTTTTTTAGTTGGAGGATTTCTTATAAAATTAAATTCCTTCTCCCTTTCCTTTTCATATCTGCAAACCATATTATCATATACGTGGGAAAATGCTAAATTAAAAAATTGGAAGCGTTATCTGCGAGTATAAATTTATGAATTTCAAGGTTTTTGAAATTTAATTTCATTGAATACAAAAGTTTAGCAATTTCATATGTTATCAATTTTTAAATATATTAGTAAGACTGTTAAAATATCAAAGAGAAATTTCTCTCTCTTTCTCTCTCTCTCTCTCTCTCAACATTCAACGTTCATTTTTACTTGACGTACAATTTGCTGGAGATAATGTATTTAACTATCAACATTCGTTAATAACTTTTCAGCTTTCCGTGAAGTCCAGCTCCTCGGATTCTTGGAATCCTATAGCTCTTTAGAACCTTAGATCCACGACTTGTTGAGTCCTTGAATTCTCTCGGATCATCGTATCCTAACGTGCGCAGTAACTCAATGAGTTAATCTCCAATCAATTAACAGTGAATTCTGTGTTTGCGCAGGTACTTAGGTAAGAATTTCAATTAGTGGACAAGGAAAGCGGAGAGGGAGAGGCGGGAGGGCACGATCGAAGACTAAGACAATTAACGGAGAGTTCGTCGAACAGGGTCGCGCTTCCGGGTTTTAACGAATCAACTATGGATTAATCGGGCTCGCGATTTTCCTTGCACGTGCAGTTTCTTTCTTTCGATCGTGCGTCACACGAGCTCAGTCGCATTAACGATAATTGAACCATCGCTGGCCTCTCTAATTGCATTCGTTACGAGATGTGCCGAGATCTTTCATAGAGTGCGAGATACCTACATACACTTCGTCTTTGTTGTATTTACGAGAGATATACACTTTGTCTTTTCATATATTTGCACGATTTTTTCCCTCGGAAATATTTCCTAATTCGATAAATCTTTTTATTTGTAAAAATTTTGATTTATCAATTTATTAAGTAGCGTAGCACAGCAAATTATTTTATAATTTCGTTATAATTTCGTAGTATTAATCCTGTTGTCCGCTATTTGTCCGTCCTCGATCGATTGTTCGTCTGTTAAATTTTTCAAAAATGGCTTAACTTTTCCAAATTCTGTTTTAAAGACAGCTCTATTATATATAGTACAGAGAAATTCAAAAAGAATTCAGTTACATGCCGTTAATTATTCTGAGTTTTCATTTTCAGATGTAAAAAGAATTCTTTTCAGAACTTTTCAAAAAACGAATATTCTTTTTACATCTGAAAATAAATTCAAAATTGATGACACACAATTGAATTTTTTTTTAACTTTCTGTATTATCTGAAGAGTCAAATTAATTTACCAAAGTTCAAGATCAATGAGATTTTCAGTAATATAGGACAAAAAAGTTTAAAATACTAATTTTAAGAGATTGTAATTGCTAATAATTACAGGTTTTATGCTGCAATTACAACCGTTGCAAAGAGTTTATTTTAAGTTGATCATTAAAATTACCGAAGTCTACAACAGTATATTTTCTTACATTTCTCGTTGCAGTAAGCCACTTCTACGAGCGG
This sequence comes from Trachymyrmex septentrionalis, assembly GCF_001594115.1. Taxonomy (NCBI): domain Eukaryota; kingdom Metazoa; phylum Arthropoda; class Insecta; order Hymenoptera; family Formicidae; genus Trachymyrmex; species Trachymyrmex septentrionalis. The sequence continues at coordinate 3,326,097 of NW_017305705.1, read as the reverse complement.
ATAAGATAAAGAAGGCGCAGAGGAAAGGGTGTTTTGTGGTAAGTTTTTCGGCTGTACGGAGAAAATGGGGAAATTTGCTGGTTCATGAAGCGCCTAGCGGAAGAAAGTTTATGAGCCTGGCGAAAGAGAACGGGCGGCTAATTTTTAAACAAAGCCTAATTTCCGCAACTTCATAGCATAGTCTCGTGGTGGTTATTACTTGCTGGGATAATAAATGATTATTACGCCGTCGAGGGAAAGGGCGAGATGGGGGATTGTAGGGGTTTCTACGAAGGTGGGTGAAATGCTTTGATGTTTTCTCGCTCGGATGGAAGCAAGCCGAGCGACAAACTCTTCGATATTCGGACGATGAAGAGCACTTTACCATCCTGGGGAAGTCAGGAGGCGAGAGGCTACGGCGCGAATGTTTGGGAGTCCTTTCCCATCTTTACCCTTTCACAGCTGGTTATCCCTTCTGTGTTCCTTCGCGGTAAAACTTTTGTAATACGCATCGAAATTGCGTTCATCGTATATACTCCCATTGTTTTTATAATCTTCTCTCTCTCTCTCTCTCTCTCTCTCTCTCTCTCTCTCTCACGGGATTTTGTCCCTAAAATACACGATTCTCTGCGTGTCTCGCTCTTTATCGCAAAACCTTCTCTTTTTATCGCTCTGCTCGCCGACAGGTCGTCAATGAAATAACTGCGAATGGTGCCGCGAGACACGCAAAATTGATGAAAGTATGCGCGTCGCGCGCATTCCGCTCGCGTTTGCCATCGAGCGGAACAGAGCGGACTCGCGCGCGAGCATTTACGATTCTCCTGCTCTCTTTCTATCTCTTCTCTGTTCTTTATTAATGAGGGAACATTCTCTGCAAGATTCACGTCCCCGCACGCGGCTGGATGCTCGGGTCGCGAACAGAGACGCGAGGAATCCGCGCGCGGAAATCAACACGCCCGCGCAAATGAATGAAAAACAGATGCACGCGAGAATTCAAAATTCATCCCTCGCTCTCGTCCTTTGATCCTGAACGAGGGACCAGACCAGGCAATAGGCCCCGGCGCATTTTAACGTCGACCGCTTTTGGATACATCCAATTACCGAGCGCATTGCGGTTTCGCGAGCTATTCGCGTCAGCCAGAATCTGCATCGATCATGTCCGGCAAGCCGTTAATAAAGTCGAACGCCGACCAAGTATTTTGTCAAAATCTTGACACATACGTCGCGCGTAACCGTGTTGATTCGCACTCCCATATTATTGCACGAAGAATAAAATCCTATAATTTTAATTGGGTTGGCATGCAAATTTCTTCTTTACCCAAGATATTTAAAGAGACAGAACTGAAAAAATTTGAATATATTTCCTGATTAATTCAATTAAAGAATTTCGAGAAGATTTAAATAAGTTAGAATCCAAATAATTTATTAAGTATCTAAAATTCTGCGGAGTCTAAAAGGTTTAAGCGGAGGTCGATGTACATTTATTTCTCTTAACTTCAGAAATAAAGGGTCAAAGTTCCATGGCAAGGGACTCGACACTTCATCTTCCTGGAAGACAAACTGAAAGGTGAAAGGCGAGGATGTTGAAGAGTAAGAAAGAAAGAGAGAGAGAGAGAGGGCGCAGTTTAGGCCTTAGGGCCCTGCTGCGCGAAGATGTAGGGATAAGGAGATATAAATGGGTCCTGGTCGCGGTCTGAGGGCAAATATAGACCAACATATCGGAAAAGGATTCCCGATGGGCTGAACGGGACCGAATAGCACCGGTATGGAAATGCGATTGGCCTTTAAACGTCGAACTGCGCACAGCTATGTTAATCCCCGCGCGTGTTAGCCGAGGTGTAACTTCTGTTTATCTTCGTATCGGCCCCCGACCAGATTTAATGAATGCGAACAGACCACCTGCGAGAAAACCAACAACACCATTCTCGTTAAAATCGCGCAATTCTTCGTCCATCTATAGTTTGAATACCGTATTTCATTTGAGGATGAATTAGGAAATCTTTTAAAGCTGCAAAGAGGATAGTATAATGCAGTGCATCTAACGTTGGAGCTAACAAATAGATTTCAAATACCAATAGATTCTCAGGAAGAACAGTTTTACTAAAAATTTAGCTATGTAGTTACAGATCTGAAAATAATTTTGTTAAATTATCAAAATAATTATGTAGGATGATTAAGCTAGTTGTTAGAATATCAAAGCCTTCAGCAGCATTATTCATCATTTCAACGAAATTCAAGAAAATTATTTTTAGATCTGTATCTAACTGAATTTTTTTAATGTCAGCAAAATCGTTTTTTTCTAAGATATTTAGCTTTGTAAAAAAAGATTTTACAATCAATTTCTGCTTAGCGATGTAAAATAAAAATGTGTAAAAGTTCAAATATTTGTTATCTTAGATCTCCTTACCTTTTGTTAGAATTACAGTCTAAATTACAATCTAAAATTACAGCTTTAAAATGTTTAATAAAGTTTTATTATATCTCGAACACGTGAGAGTATATGTATCTGTACACGTAAAAAATGTGAGTTTCATTTTTTTTACATACTCCTTTATTGCTGTAAAAAGTGCATCTCGCCTACCGATCTGATCCGATGTGATGAATTCACTTCGCTTCGCAATGGAAACGCGAGTGATGGCTACGAGCGTCAGCTAAGAACGGGAAACGAATACACGGCTATCCTCCTTTTTTTTTCACGCGTCTCGGGTACATGGCCCGGCAAAGTATAACTTATGGCAAAACGAGCGGGCTCTTCTTGTAAAACAGATACAGCTAAGAGCCGACATTAATGACCCCATTTGTATGCCGCGTGGCAAGTGCTTTGCGATAATACGAGGTCGTCGAAATACGTAAAGGAATGATCTCGCACAGTCAAATTTCATGTAGAGCTTCTTGTAACCGATGTAATTATTCATGCGTTATCGTTCAAAACAAGATTGTTTTTCTTTAGTTTAATTTTATTGATATCTTAAGTTTTAAGGGTTCGAGTCTAAGAACGTAAGTTCTATGAGAAAGGAAGTTCGTAGAATATAGACTCCTTGGAGTTAAGAACACAAAAATTTATGAAAGCGAGAATCTAAAAGATTTAATGAGAATCTCTGTATTTAAAATGCTGATAATCTGAGGAATCTAGCCTCTAAAAAATTTCTATATTTTGTTGAGGTTTATATCTATTGCGGAAGTATTGACAAATTGCAAAGTTTCACATAAAAATAAATATCGTAAAACGGCATTCCTCCTATATATAGATAGTCAAAAGTGATGTACGTTATAACGTACGTCGAGTCCGTAATGAATTTATTAAGAGAACGTAAAAAATGAAAATGCCTCGTGGAGTGGGCAGCTGCTGCGACTATTTGAAAGGAATTTCGAGATTAGAGGAGATGCCGTCGCGGCCGATGAATCATTCCGGGCACGCGATTTCTGGCATTCAAAGGAGGCGTTAAGTGATTAAGCGACCAGTTGTCATCGGTGACATTAACATATTACGTGCACCGTAGCTAGAGTTAATGTCTTGTATCCATCTAAACCGCTTGCCATCCTGCAAGAAAAAATTATATATGACAGACGCGACAGTTCTTCAAGAAAGCGTTGAAATAATCGTCAGTGAAGAGAAAAGGAAGTCTTGGCGTGATGAAAAGCGTTGTTGAACTAGTTGACATGTTTAGGCGCCTCTGGATGTAGGTACGTCTGAGTAAAATAACTTTCTAGCTAAATGTAAAATACTTGATGTAACTGTTACACGTAAATTATTACAAAATTGTGATGAAAAACAAGACTGTATGAGAAAATGTTTTTTTTTTTAAATAGGAAAAGCTATATATATATATATATATGATAAATATTTTATAAATGTTAAATTTTATGAAAAAGATTTTAGAAATTCAATAAATGTCTATGATCTAAAACGAATAAACATATCACGATCGACAAAGAAAAATTTCGAACTATACTGGGATCAAGAGCAAGTTTGCAACATGGTCCCGACTTAATTTGAATGGGAAGCACGGTATGTGTTAGTGTAAAGTGAGTTAATATAGAGGTCCTCCTTCTATGAGGCGCGAACGCTTCTCTAGTTTCTCAGGATAACACAGACGCCGCACGCTGCGATGCGTGCAATTAAGGGCATACGCGAGAGGATCCTGGAAACTTGTGATCATAGGACGCCTAGTAAAGCTATCTGTTCGAAGTTCATATTAACTCAGAGATACACTAAATTTTAGATAAGAAAAAATTCGAAGAAATATAATACAATGAGCAATTGCAACGAGAACTTATAAGCATGGATAAACTATTGTAATATATGTTGAATAAATTTTCTTATAATGGTGCCTCTGTACGATCCTATGAAGAGAAAATGTTTGAGCAACATTTTATATTAAAAAATTTCATGTTGAAACAGATTTCTTGTCGAATGCAGAATTGAAGTATTACGGATGGTGCATAATTGAACAAAAATTCATAAAACTAAGTTTATTTATCTAATACTTGAAATATTTCACTTGTAGAAGAGTGTTATCTAAATTGAATGTTATATACTTAAAATAAAATATTGAGATATGTGCACGGTCTAAGCTAAACAGCAACAAAGAAATATTAGTCAAATACAATATATAACTAATATTAGTCAAATTCAATATTACTTAATAAAAACAAAAATTCGGGTAAAAGAATTACGTCAGTCGGAACATACATTTTATAATATTAAACTAAGAATCAAACAAAATTATAGGATCGTAAAAGATATTTCTCCTATTGGCTGTATTGTACATTTTATATTTAACAAGGTAATATAATTCTAATTATTTACTTGACGCTCGAAAAGTTAATAAGTGAACAAACACGAGAAAAGAGTCATCTGTTTAATTAATATAATATCATATAACCATATTTTATAATTGTGAAATGTTTGGAACAGTATAATAAAAATTAAAGAATATTTATTATAATAAAAAAAGAAAGGAAATATTATACATATATTAACTGTCGATTATGTATATATCGACTATTGGATCGAATATTTGAATCTATATGTTTGTGCAATTTAAAATTATTGCAAAATATATTATATTATATTGTTGTGTCCCCGTAATTCCGCTACTTTTGGTCCTTTCGATATAAAAAATAATAGGGATAATGATTTGTTGGATAACCGGATACCGGATCTTATCCGA
>NW_017305705.1:3310534-3320828 GCF_001594115.1 Trachymyrmex septentrionalis | reverse complement strand
AAAAAATTATTCAAAATAAATTTAATAAAAATCTTTGCTATAAATTATATATTAAGATTAATAACATTTATATTAAATTTATCTAAAGTTAAATATCGAGTCAATAGTTTAGCAAAATTAAATAGCGCTTTGAAAAAATATTGAGCAGAGAATTTTAATCATAAACATAAATTATATTGCCTTACAATGCAGAAATATTCATACTTCTTATAAGAAATACAAAATATGTAAAAAATAATATATATGACAAAAATGTAATACATAAACAAAGATTAAAGGTATAAAAAATTATTTCAATTTAACTTTTAAATTCTATTATATTATGTGTTAATTAATAATTAAACATTAATAAAAAAATATTTAGTTAGATTGATCGGATATACATACAATAAAATTTTTTTAAAAATTAAATTTGAAATACATATGTATAATTATTTCTATTATACGTATGAAAAACAACTTTTTCACAATCCGGATAACCAGATTGTAAAAAAGCAGTAGGATAGGCCAGATATCGGATAATTGTCGAACATTCGTTGCATCCCTAATAATAAGTGAAACATGTTTTAAGATACAATGTTAGAAGAATTATTTTGATAAACCTGTCTGCGCATTAACTTGAATGCTGTTGTTAATAAAAAAATTTCATTGATAAATATTTATAAATTGTTAAATTTTCTATAATTATGGCATCTACACGCGAAAATCTATAAATCTAAAAAAGGTTACAATTATATGGTTATTATTAAAAAAAAAGTTGCAAACTCATACGATCTTTAGTTTAAAATGTAGTGTAACTTTACCTCATCGATCTTACCCATTTATGAGTTTAAGAAAACGACGTGACAGCCCATCTTCCAAAAGTGATTTATGTCGACATGACTACTTATCGGTTAACTTATGATGTTTACCGATTCAATTAGGGATACAACCAGCGCGGCGGTCCCTTAAAACGAGATACATTTGTTTTGGCATTAATTTACGGAAACGGCTCGCTGTCATAACAAAACTATAATAGACCTTCGGTCGGTTGGCACGTCGCCAGGCCTTAGTGGCCGCATAAAATGCACCAGAATGTTTACTCGCCACATCGTCGTAAATTATTGTAAATTCTCAAATTATTTCAATCGTAATCTGATATGTCTTAATTATGTATCGCGGAAGATTGAATACGATATTGTTTCTTCTTGAAATATAAATTATGCAAAGAAATAAATAATAATCATAACAATAAAATTATTAAAATTATGCAACACGTCTGTTAATGACACATTTGCACTGTCTCGGTGAATCGACGTCAGGTATGTCAAATTCCTGAATTTTGATGAAACATTAAAATATCAATAAAAATATGTGACATCTTTTAATGTGAAAATTAATATTTGTAATTATTTTAATGATATATATTTCTGTACTTTATCGTCACGCACTTAATCCATCGTCGAATACAGGTGGTGTTCTATTGTTCCCTACAAACTCTGTAGCTCTAATGCCTGAAACAAACTCTTGTTTGTTAGTTTAAGCTGACAGAGCTTTAGAGAACGTCATGAAAAACGAATGAAATGTCAGCAAGCACGCGGCGTTTTTGTAGCTAAGACAATGTCTGGGTATTCTTCCTTCAGACGACGAAACCGAGACGTCGAACAACGCGTCGCCTCTATATTTACATGCCCCAAAGTCAGTGGCCCGCTCAAGTGATTCATCACGGAAACAGACATGCTGAGATCCTAGACGATTCCAATGTTAAATTTTTGAACCCATGTTGATTCGCGTAAACTCAAGGGAAATTAACAAAGTTCTCTGGATCTTTTGAATCACTTTCGCATCCCAAGTTTTTAAGGTGATATAACATTAAATTTTAACTTGCTTGCACTGCGTATGTGCTTTCCTTAAGTCTTCTATAATTTCGTTAGATTATAAATCTTCTGGTCAATATTAAGGTCCAGTTTCATAACTCACTGTTAACTCTTAACCGAGGTTTAACTTACTCATTACCTCTTTCCAATTCTAGAATTGGAAAGAGATGAGAAACAAGTTGAACCTCGGTTAAAAGTTAATCGTGAGATGTGAAACTGGACCTAAGTAGTAAGGTAATTAAATGACATCTTCATGACGTTTTTAACACCTTAATGATGTCTTTAACGTCAACAAGACATTATTAAAACGTCATTTTGCTACTCAGACAGCACACAATATCTATAAAATATTTATACGATATTTACAAAATATTTATAAATATTTATAAGACTTATATTTTGAATATTTTATAAATATTTTTGTGGTCTTATAGATTGTATACACCATAAATATTTATTACAAATATTATAAAATGTTTATTGTAAATTTATTAAAAGCAATGAAAATATTTTATAAGACATTATAATCCAAGTAAAAAATATTAGAAATATTCATTCATATTTATCACAAATATTATAATACATAAAATATTTAGTCTACATTTTAATAATATTTCAAATATTAAGCTTTATATTAAAAAATGTATAAAGTATTTATATAACATTTCGAGAAATAAGTAGTAATAAATATTTATCATAAATATTCTGTGCTGTCTGGAATGCTCCGTTTAGCTGGAAAGTTTCTTGAACTGAAATAATTGATCTTGCTATACGATAAGGACGAGAAAAAATGTGGTGAACGAATGAAAATATTTTTGCCAGACTAAACGTTCATCGGACGAAAAGTCTGTGGCACACGAGGACAGCAGCTGGTCGACGATGCGACAAATCATACCATATTGGACAGCCTGCATGTCCCGCGCAAAACCGAGTGAGCACGTGCAAGCCGAACGCAGCAAATGTGACCGGTGGTGAATCTCTATAAACTCTCTCTCTCTCTCTCTCTCTCTCTCTCTCTCTCTCTCTCTCTCTCTTCCTTTCGCGCAAATCCTTTGAACGAATCGCCCGTAAATTTATGAGGCGCCGTTCTGATCTTACGCTCATTTACTTAAACAGCTGAAATATCTCGGTATACATGCACATCTTCGAAAATTCTCTAACATGCAAATAACATATATAGAGTATTTCACATTACTTAGAAATAGTAAGATAATAAATTCGGAGAATTTCAAGACGTGAATTCTCTAACAAAATATAAACAAATATTCGCCAAGCAGTTAGAATTGCGAGTCTATCGTGAATAAACGGACACTGCATTTTGATTGGTGAGTTTGAGCCTCGTGCAAAGAGCGAAGGATGATTAATTAGAAATTGTTTGGTATCGGATATCTAAGCGAGTGATCGAGTTGTGGACACAATCGTGAGCGACACAATCGTCGGTATCTCTTTGATGTTAGCTGGTTTCGACCGGACCAGTTCTGCTTGCCATCCAGTTCAAATAATATCTGCCTTAACACATGTCACATGACACAGCTAGTCGGCAGACGGAAAGAACTAGCGAAGTGCCTGTCGATGTATTAGATGATCGAGGATCCAGAATTTGATCATTCTCTTTTTTATTATATGCAGCTATTTTTAAAGAATTGAATCTATATAAAAAAAAAAAATAGAAAATCCTATCATGATTCTTATTTTTATTAGAAATGATCAAAATATTTAATTGTGAGAACGCAAAACTATATAATAAAAATGATTACATCAAATTAGGCTTTACAAAACGCAGCTATTATAGCGTTTCCAAATTGATTTTAAGCTTTCGAAAAGAGAAGTCTTCCACGGATTCCCTTTTTCGGGGGGACACGCTGTATATTAGTTTCCCAAATGCAGCGAATTAATGCAATCACATTCCATTAGCATCCTGTTAAATGAAATTGCCCAACTAGAAAGAAAGGAGGGGAAGTGCCGTGAAACAGAGTTCGCGAGCGAAAATAGACAACTTGCCGACGCAGCTAGGCGGCATCTCGAGAGAAGTAAAAGGGAGAAATCCTCAGGAGAGGCGAAAGGGTTCCGCAGGGTTAAACAGCCGGTATTTCAGTAATGGAGTCTTATCGCCAGCTACTGCAGAAGTCCAAGTTCTCGTACTCCAACGGTGGCGACAAAAAGTCGGGGGTATTCCAAGTCTCCCGGAGTCGAGCCAAGTTGAGTCGACTCGACGTTTATTAATTCACCACTTAGCACGCATACCCGCGGCTCATTTCTTTCGATAGAAATGAGAAATTAGCCGTACTTATCTCCTTAACTTACGTGGCCGCTACTAATCACCGATTTATGGGGAAATCGCGACGGAGCTGCCATCAAAACTATCGTAAACATACGTCTCGACCACTTCGCCGCAACGCGATCAACCCTTAAATAGACACATATACCAAGCAGAACAACAAGTCATTATGATGTCAAAATGATGTGAAATGTCTCCAAAATGATCATTAAAAGTCATTTTTCAATCATTTCCGATTTATTTTAATATCATTTTGACATTATCATGACTTATTGTTCTGCTTAGGTAGAGTCAGAGTCAATACAATCGCTGTGTGATTTTACTAGTGCGTAAAGATTAACTCTGGTGATTCGATTCGCTACTCTAATAATAATAACAATAATTACTTTAAATTTAAGGAGCCTAGTCGTTAAACTTTCCGCCCACTGTTAGAACACTTAACCCTTTATTATTATTGCATAGAGTCGTACTCAGAGGCCTGTTCTTTTTAGCTGAACTTTATGCTTGGTTCGTAGTTTTTCCTCTTTTTTCTCACTTTTGAAAAAAACAAAAGAAAGGTGCAAGTTCAGCTAAAAAAAAATAAGCCTTAGAACATCCCGACCTTATAAATTCTAAATACTAAATATTAAATATACTTATACACTTTATTATATTTAACGCAAGCTATTTTTTACAATTAAAAAAATTTTGCTTTTATCTTTATCTGAAAGATTATAGAATGATATCGATTTTTATTTAATTGTAAATTGTCAAAGAGAACAATGAAAATTGAAATGTGTAAACGTTGAGATATTATAAATACCCACGCGACTAATTACGATTAAAAAAAACCACACGAGTATAAGATTAACGTTCGACAACTACTACGTTCTACTCGCGAATTTTGAAGAATGTAGATAACATTTTTATATACGCTCGCGTTCCTCCATCACAATTCTATTTCTCACGATTTCTATCACTAGATATTGATATGGATATTCGCAAAAGCGACAGATTTCAGATTTCTCGCGGATCTTTAGAGCTAACAAGCACTCAGACGATGATGTCATCGTTTCATCTCCCAAAGACGCAGGCTGAAATCAAGGATCGCGCTTTAAGTTATAATAACGTATTCAGAGAAATACCCGGCGTCTGGATTCCAGACTTCTGGCCTGCTTGACGTTCGTAGCAGTTAATCTCGCGGCGATGCGTGTTTCGGCGGGATTACCGGGCGGTCTCGCTTGTAGTAATTGCGTTTAAATATACTCGAAGGGTAGACGCGAAACGCGCCCGAGGTAGAGTTCGCGAGTACGAGGACATGCGGAGGTGCAGCAGCGTGATTTGTGGCTTCGGCTCCGTAACAAATAGACGCGCGGTCATTTTCTCGGACACCGGGTGCGCAAAGTGAACAAAGACAAATGGCTACGCCGCGCGACGCACGTGACTAACGACGGGCGGGCTGATAGCTGACGCGGGAGTTTTTTCTCCAAAAGATTCGATCGCCACCGATCCTTCACTCCGATGAACTGATATCTCGCGGGATATAAGGATTTTAACTCCTTCGCATTTTACGAATACGAGGTCAAATAAGCAAAATTCGATCGCTACACAATGTCGCAATTTGAAAAATTAAGATGTATGATCTTTCAGCTCTTCGGTATTTGTTCTTCATTCTTTTTTCCCCTTTTCTCGCTCAAGGCGTCTAGAGATCCTAGAGCCCAAGGATACGAGCGACCGTGGAATCGAGGTTACGAGGATACGAGGATACGAGATCGGCGAGATCGGAAGATTTTCAGGGTCTCTGGATGTTTTTTTTTTTTTGCTGTCGCAACGAGCAGCCGCGCGAGTTCGTCCATGGACGAATGTCCATCTGTCCGCGCGCTATCTGCAATTCAATGTAACCGCCTCGAGCAGAAACGCATCCGCGCTTTCTGACGAGGAAGGCACCACTCTGTGATGGCACACAAAAGAAACGGCTGCCGTTTCCACACATGACACTTCCTTCTCCCTGCGCGTCTCTTCCGTCTTCTGGTACGCTTTTACATTATTCTCGTCCGCTAATAAACGCAGAAATTTTGGGGGATAACTTTTGTTACCTTAGACAAAAATCTTAAGGCTATAAAATGTAAAAAAGCTCAAGCTTAATAAAACGTAAGCAGTAAGCGGATTAGCTAAATGTAAGCAGTAGTCAATCCAACATGTTGATTTTCTTATTGCTTACGTCCTACTTAATGCTCAAGTTTTTTGTGTGGTATATAATTATGTATAATTATTAGCAAAAGGCAATTGGTTACTCCTGACATAAAGCCTGATCCACCTGATTTAACTGTCTTAAAATCAAAATAGATGATTCTTTCGTAACCGCTCGCGAATACTGTCTATTTCCCAAGATACAGATATTCCTATAACAGTATTAAGTGGAATAGACCGAGAAGTGTTTAAGGATGTTTTATATACATTTTTAAAATGATAACAAAATTATGAAAAAATTACAAATTAGTCTAAATTCCATTGAAAAATAATACGACAAATTTGGTGACGAGTTTACTATCTGGATGAAGTTATTTTAATAAATAGTGTTTTTTTAAGCTGTACTCTAATAAAAATGTATGGAAATGTATTAAAAAAGAAATGATAAAGATACCGATTTTTTAATATAAGACATAAGGTATTCAAAATTATTTATGTATAGAGCTATATTGCGATTACGAACTAGTTGCCCAGTAAATAAACAAAATATTTATTTGTTCTATATCTTTGTAATCAGTAAATCACAATGAACTTGCATAAATTATTTTGAATATTTAAAAAAACTTATTTAAAAAATTCAGATATTTTTAAAATTTTAATTCTTAACAATAAAAATAATAATAAATAAAACACAAAAAAACGACAAAACTGTGTAATTAAATAAAAATATAATCTTATTCACACAACTTTCATATGTATATAGTTTATTTGAAGTGTTTAAGTATCATAAACACATTTCCAAATTTAATTTTCTTTAGGGATGTACGTCTGATACATCCTTAAACATAAATAAAAGGAGGAATGTCGTTTTCAATCAAAGTGGGTCTTAGTAATATTCACACGCAAATATAGTTATCAGTTCTATAGACTGCACGTCGATTCGATTTGTTAGACTTAAAACACAATCATAAACTGAAATAATAACTTCACATACAATTAATTAATTGCTCGTCGATTTAATAAATAGTGCTACTAGCATCTTAAAACTTGTAAATAACCTATGTCAATATTCCTATACACAGTCTAATGGACGTTCAAAAGACATCCTTATGTTTTAAGAACGTTTTTAAAACGTTCCTCGAATAAAGTGTGCTGTATGAATTTGATATACAGTATATTCAGACAGCTTTCCAAATCATATTATAGAATTAACAATTTTATATTAACATAACATTTATATATAATATTTTAATACTTTTTAATTTTCATTGTTTTGTAGAGTGCAATAATAATCATTAATAGCAATGTATTATTGCTATACGCTATTTGATGGTTTTTAAATTTCTAGGAGTAAAATCTCACTCCAAAAGAGTGAAATATTGCCACCATTGAAAAAGAGTGAAAAATTTACATTCTTAAATAGGATTTTCACTTTTTTGGAATGAGATTCACTTTAGAGGAATGTAATCTCACTCCAAAAGTGTGAAATCTTATTCCAAAAAAAAAAAGAATGAGTAAAAATCTGCCATTCATATTCAAAAGTGCAAATTTTTCAATAGTGGAAATATTTTAACTCTTCTGGAGTGAGATTTCACTCGAAGAAATTTAGAGAACATTCTAAATTTTTATAGGACAATAATAAAAAAATTTTTTAATATTAGATACGAATGTCAGTTATTGTAAAATTGTCAACTCTATATGATTTGAAAATCATTTTGTCTAAGTATGCTATTACATTAGAGCGAGGAATGTCTGTAACCCGGGAAACAGATAGTATTCGCGAGTGGTTACGACAGAATCATCACCATTCCGGTCTTTAGGCAGTCGGATCAGGCCTTATACCAGGAGCAACCAATCACTTTTTGTCCGATGATTGTCCACCGGTGTGTTGTCTTTACCTGGCACTCGTGGCACCCGATTCCCGATACCGGGATGCCGTTTTATCTCAGCCACGCGGTCGCCGATCTCCGCTGCCGTCGCCGGGTCACGTATTAATTTTTTCGTTTAAACCGGTAAGGCGAGTTCACCTCGATTTCGCGACGATTCGGTGAAAGTTTTGCGCGTTCCTTTTTAGCAGTGGCTGTGCCACTGCGACACTGACCGCTGTCGCCGCGAAGAAACGTTCGATATTGTAAGATATAAAGTAAATCACTCAACATTTTTGTATAGCGCGTGGTTCTTTTGTGCGAAAATAAATAGATACTAAAGAAGGGAGGTAATTACAAAATATAGAAACGTTTTTCTTCGTATGCAAGAAAAAATTAAAAATTGCCGATAATTAATATATCGAAAAGCTTGTTATCTCTCATAGATAACCTTAGATAAACATATTTCTTCTCGTACGTTACTACATATATGTTTTACTTATTAAGAGTTTATTCGAGAAGCTCGTTTTATTCGTATGACGTCAATAAGACGTAATAAGAAAAAGAATTCGCAGGAAAGTGAAATGCTCAGAAAATAGATAAACGATAAAATAATATTTATTACGTAACGTACGAGTACATTTATTACGTACACGGGGTCAGACCGTTCGCCAAGAGATTGGCGGAAACACCATTTTCCCGTTTAAGTGGCGATTAAAAAGTCAGTGACTTCCAGATCCTGAATTTATCGGGACCTCGCAACACCCCTACTTACGGCTCTCTTTCTATCCGTACCGCACCGTTTGATCCTACCGCAGTCGAGGATGCTGTTGCTGTACCGGTCTGAAGTATCATCGTCGTCATGGCGAACCGTCTCTCGATATTACCATCGTGTGTCTTTTATTTCCAATTTTTCTTTCCTTTTATCTTTCATACATTGGCGTGCCATAAGGAAAACTGCACAAACGTCCTTCTACTAACTTGAGTTACCAATATTCACTTAAAGAAAACGTATACATCGAAATGTCTATCGTCTTCACAGATTATCAGTTGATGAACTTAGGATCTGTATAACATAGAATGTATATAAGATGGACATAAGATATCTAAAATTAAGGATACTTAAAGTTATAAATTCTGGAATGAAACATTTTTTTAAGACGTCTTAAAGACGTCGATTTTAGACTTTTTGTTATCTGGGATAATAAGCTCTTATAATTTAAATAAAATGCTTAATATAAAATTGAAATCATCGATGAAATGAAACGCTATATGTTTTGCAAAATTAAGATCTAAGGCATTTAGAGTTCTATATACTGGAGAAAATATAGTTAAAACAACTATAAAGGTGACAACTATACAAATTTTATTTATAAAATCAATGTACAATAGTCGAATAAAATATTTTATACTTGCAGTTACTATATAACTATGCACGCATGAATTATATTGTACATATAAAACTCGTATAATCGTCGTTTTAGTTGTTACCGTTATGTCTTTTTTCTCTGAGAGTAGATATATGCAAGAATTTTGAAATCTAAAGTCGTGTTTAAATTAGCATTATAAATGCTTATGAAATTCTCGTCACTTGATTAGTCAATTATCTAAAATGCGGACATAAGATGTCTTGAAGAACGTCATAAAGATATCTTTCAGACATCAAGATAACGATCATGTAACTTTATCCCTACAGAAAAATGTAAGTGAAAATTTTTTCTATGTATGTGTATATGAACATACATAAAAATTTTCACTTTTCACTTTAGAGAGGAAACTTACGTTTTTCTAAAGAAAAAATTACATAATCACTACACATGTCATAAAGATGTCAAGACATCCTATGTGTCCCCTTTTTGGACCTCCGTTGTCTGGGTAAACATCTAAAGTTTTAAAGATTCATGTAATTCTTCGACATCTTCGAAATAGCAAATGGCCAATGACAGCATCGATTTTTGCGGTGCAGTGAGAAGGAAGCGCGAGAAAGAAGAGGCAGAGAGAAAAGATTTTACTGGTGATGTCGATGCTCCCTGCTCAGCTGAGCTCAACGAAGATGGCGATCGTAGCTCATAGCCAGTGTGCAGTAACAGCACCTCTTCGACTTCGACAGGGTCAGCCGGCTGGTC
>NW_017305705.1:3290142-3310434 GCF_001594115.1 Trachymyrmex septentrionalis | reverse complement strand
AGCCAGTGTGCAGTAACAGCACCTCTTCGACTTCGACAGGGTCAGCCGACCGGCCGACCAGCCGGCTGGCCTAGCTAACTTTTACGACTCGCGCTTCCACATCGACGCGCGGATTGATAGTAATTAATTCGTTTTTCCTTCTCCAACCACACTGCGGGCATCGTAACGAGATATCGAAACGCCTCGTCGGCACCGGGTACTCGCGTGACCGTGCCGGCGAATGTCGGAAGCTATTCATGCGAAGGGAACGGCAGAAGAGAACTCCCTACGGTCGGCCGCGTTGGAAAAATGTTCATCGCGTGGTCAAGGGGTTAAGTAAAGACGTAGCGTAAGGTCTTGCTTGCCTCTCTGGGAACTCCCGATATATCGTGAGCCGCGCGGGGAGCGGTTTAAATGTACCGCTCGCTCTTCGCTTCTTCTTTCTTTTACGGGCAAGTGTACGATCGTTCCGCGCCGCTTTATGGGCAAATTTTCTGCGTGGTTCATACAGTGGCGTAGATCCTTAAATCTTGAGATTCAGGAAATGCTCGGGAAAGAAATATTTGAGTGTCGGTGGTAAGAATGGTCGAACTCCGTTTCGCAAAATAAAAGAATTCAAAATATACAGAAAGAAAACATGGGAAGTATTAATGATTATTATCAGTAATATGATGTTAGATATTATATATATATATAAAAGAGTAGAGTAGTAATCCAGTGTTATTCAATTCGATCTCCTAAATAACATTTTGTTATTTATAATTTTCATGTGTCAAAAAGTAAATCATTTATTTCTGTAGTTTGTTTCAAAGTAAACAGCGTCCATAAATGTATGCACATAATAAATAATAAACTAAAATAATAAACTAAAAATTTGTGTCAAATTTAATACATTTTCTTACGTTAAATTTTTTAACTCCGTTTTTAATTAAATTAATGACATCTTGAGTAGGAGCAATATAGTATAGAAATAATTAAAAATATTGCAAAATATGCTGTTCAATTTAATTTAAGATTTCAAAAAAAATGCCATTAATTACTTATATTAGTAATGTTATAATATTTCAAATTGTAGATTAATGTAATAACTAATTGAAAAATGTAAATAAAGTCGAAACGTTTACAACTTGTTTTATCATAACTGAGAATAAAAATTCATATTAACTTTTTTTTGAAATGCATCAAGTATTACTTATTGACAACTATTCTTTTTATATTTTTTGTAATTTTACGAGCCTGGTATTTTAATTCATATTTTGATTAAAAATAACAATAATTCAAATGGGGCATAATTTGAATTATTTTTAATCAAAATATTACAAAACATTATGAATTTAACAGTGTGTTATTAAAACCGTCTATACATTATAACGGTATGTATTTTGCAATAATATATACATTATTCCAAACCTATCAAATATCTGGAAATTTTGATGCAATTTTCGATTTTTAAATTCATCATTTTAATTCCAATTCGGTATATTACCAAATTACTACAAAGTTATTGGTTCATAAAAAGTAAATTGTTGCCAGAATCTTCGAGCGATGTTAAATAAAAAATCACGTTGTGCAATCATTCTGCCTCACTTTCCTTCCTCATTGATACGCGCGATCATCATTATCTTTATTCATAGCCTATATGAAATACATGATTGTAATTCCACTTCTTTGACTCATTACATGGAATTTTATGGAAGCAACATTGGCTTCCCGTTTCGCGATCGCAACAGATCGAGTTCCACTCAATTGCCGGGATCGTTATTCTTCCTTCTTCGCGATTTTAGAAATCGGCGTCGCATTCTGTAGATTTCCTGCAATTTTCCGCGACAGATTGTATAAACGTTTGTGACAGTGATCTCATGGGTGGAATGCAAAGACGGCAGGCGAAAGGTCTCGCGCGCTTAATAGCGCGCAGAGGGCTGGCGTTGGCCGAGAAACTAGTCCCGGTGGAAATTTATTCCGGTGAAGCGAGAACAACAAATTACCGGCCGGTAGTAGTCGATCTCTCCTAATACGATGCGATGGGAATGCCAGGGCTTGAAATGCGCGGCATCGTATCGATACTACGGAAGATCGACAACATATATGTATATTGACAGTCCGCTGGAAAGTAAATCGATTGTTTCGATGGTGACTTCGTATAATTAATTGACATAGAAAAATAGAAGAAGTAGCGTCAAGTGAACTGTATCATCAAAATATAAATCAAAGTATAAAGATATGGCGCAATTAGCCTGGCAAATTATGTATTAGAAATACTCAAATTAAGAAAACTCGAAATATCGAAATTGCTAAAATATAAAGACTGATTTCGACCTTCTTAATTCTTTATAATAACACATGGGTTATTCGTGTTCTATACATTTTTTAAATATTAGAAACATCTAGCTAAATAATAATCTCTGCTCTCTAAGATCTTTGGATTGGAATTTAAATAAAAATAATTCTAAAAAGTGACGCGACGATGTTTGAAAAGAGTGACTCAATTGTGAATTTTTAAAAGTGAAATTTCATTCTTTAGAGTTACATTTCACTCTAAACACTTTGAAGAGTATCTTTTCCCATTTTTAAATATACAACTTTATGAACACTTTCTAAAGATGTTAAAATATATATGTAAAAATCATCAAATAATTTTTTCACTCTTATATAAAAGTTACAAAAATTAATCCGGGACACGAATGACTAATTATATTAAATAACATACATACAATGCATTTCTAATCGTTTATTGTTCTAATCATTTTTTTACACAGAAATAAGTAAAAATAGATATTTCTTATCACTACCGTCTATCTTTCGTTTCTAGAATACCAATTTCTAAAATACCGATCAGATTGATGAATGCATTGATTGCAGATCGCAAAGTAGTGTCCTTCATTCGTTAATCGCAAGAAGCACCACGTCAGTGGAAAAGGATATGTAAGAAAAAGAGGGAAGAGGAGAAGGAAGAGAAATATAATAAAAGAAGTCATGGCAGGAGCCTGCTTTAGCCAGGACAGATCCCGCCAGGACGATAACACGAGGACACATCGCCACCTCGGCGCGACGATCGTAAAACTTGGTCAGGTAAAGGCGCGGTCCGTTTGAGACCTGCTGCTAGGAGGACGGACAGGAGCTGGTTATAGACTAGGTATTATAGTTCTGAACTGCTGTCCGTCTATCTCGCGAGGGATGCACGTCCCGTACGCGTATCCTTCGGGGTGGTCCTGGCGACGACATCGGTTCATTAATCGGCCAGATACCCGAGAAAAATGCGCTTTTACGACTACTCTCCCTTCCTCTCTCTTTATCTCGTCTTCGCTCTCTCTCTCTCTCTCTCTCTCTCTCTCTCTCTCTCTCTCTCTCTCTCTCGATCTCGCTCTCGCTCTCTCTCTCGCTCTATTTTTCTCTTTCTCGATCTCTTTCTCTACCAGTTTCCTCAGATAGGCTACTCTACCAGTTTCCTCAGATAGGCTAACTGATAGATCTTATTATCGTTACTAAGGAGATCTCAAGAAATTGAACTGGGTAATTATACATAGAATTTGATTAACGCAACACTTGACGATGTTGTTTCGGTTTCGCTCCGGAAGTCTACGAATGCGACTACGAATTACACAAGTTCGAGGTACCCTGTATCTAAATGCCCCAGATTCTGGACGTTTTGAATTCTAATCGCTCGTAATCTATAGATTCCTTGAATTCTGGATATCTTGAATCCTTGTCTCCTCGAGTTCCTCGCGCAGATATCAAATTCCTTCACGATTCTGAAATCTTCAAGAGAGAGGCTAAACCCGAAATTTTTTTCTAATAAATTTCGCACAAATTTCGCAAAAATGTCAGATAAGAACGTTACGTAGCTAAGCTTCTTCAAATAATGCGCTATATTGAGTTCTCGCTAACTCTATTTTTGTTAACCGACGGCGACCGAGTGCAATCTGTGTGACATAACTTGCGGTGATGGTGCAAGACTGCACCGTCATACGTGCAGTCTTGCACCATCGTATGTGTGCGTTAGCTGTACGTAGAAGAAACATCGGTCAGGTAACAAGAGTGCTAACGAAGGATAGCCAGGTTCTTACGAGCTTCTCCTGAGACCAGCACCTATCCCTCCATTGGCACACGTGTTTTTCCGATGAATCGTACTTCCCGTCGTTTAATTTTTTTATAAACCTTCGTATTGTGCAAAATGAGACTAGTCAGCGAATTCTGTCTGATTATTTCTACAAGTTTTCGTTTTGTTTCAAAGAAGAAAATTTATTTAAAAAATGAAATAGTGATCATTGAATCCTTTTCATCCTAATTAATGATAAATCTAAAGCTATACCGAATATCAAATGATAAATATCGTTACATATCACGATATTTAAGAATTCGGAAATTGTTCTCCGCTTTTTAATATCCGCGGTTTGAAAGAACTGTCATTTCTGCGATGTCTCGTGTATCGTTCGTCGCAAGTGGGGTTTATACCACAAACTGAACGGGCGTTCTTTTCCTTGGCTAAGTGAGCGGAGAACGATAAAGCACGGCGGTTTCGGTGCGTCTCGTGAGAAAACGACACGCATTTTTAACGCGCGTCACGTCGGTACGCGCTTTCGTACGCGCACGCACACACGCGCACAGGATGTAGCGGCCGACACACTGCGAAAAACACTAGCGCGGCTATTAATTCAGAGACCGGGGGGGGGGCAGAGAGCGAAGGCTGCGGTAAAGGAGCAAAATGAGCGACGCTTCTCCCGGTTCCTTGAGGCCCTAAATAAAAGAAAGGAGAAAGATTTAAATAAAAGTAAAATCGTGTCGCCGCGGTCGCGTGAACTACCCGGGCTCGACGAGGATATGAGGGCTGGGGAATCCGCGGGAACCCTTCACTTCCCTCGGGGGAACCCCCTCGCGGAGAACCTGTCCTGTCCGACTGTCGGGATCGGCTTTCCTTCCTTTGCTCCTCTTTGCTCGTATCGCGCGCGCTTCACGCTTTTGCCGAGTGTTATCTCGCGATCGCTACCACGGAGAACGGAAGAGAAAAGGAGTAAAGGAAAGAGAACGTCGGGACGTTCACATTTCTACAATGTCTCCGGAAGATTGATAGATAAATGGACCACTGATATATACTTTACTGTTATACTTGTTATATCTTGAAGAGAGAAAGAGGCAGATCGCCGGATTTGTTTAATTGCACGAATTCTGGTTAAATTTAAAATTAAATTTCAAATGAACTTGTAGTTAAAATATGTATGCATTTATACGAATATATAGAATGTAAGAATAAAAAGAATTCCGTCATTAGGGTTTTTAATTAAAGAAAATCCTGAACTTTTAATATCCAAAACTGTATCAATTTAAAAATGTCCCAGAATAAAATTTATATATATTTATTCTATGATATAAAAATTTTTGACTTTGCAAAGTCCTGGGAAACTTTTACTTTCTAGAAGATATACTCCTTTTTTTCTTTCCTCTTCTCGTGTTTCAGTCGATAAATTTTAAAGGCTCTCATTTACATATTGAGATTAAATGAGATACCAGAACGTAACTACCCAATTATCCTTAAATTTACTTTTTAATCATTTCTTATAGTCTTTAAAATAATCAGTGTATGAATGATGCTATAAAGTTGAAAAAATTGTAAATCTGTAAGTTGTGACAGTTTTTTAATCTCCAAACTTTTTCTTTAACGATTATAATTCATACTTCATGAACATTTTATCATACAGTAAGTTTCCCCAGAACCTTCTTACTTTTCAGTAGTTTCGAAAAATATATTGGTTCTAAAATGATATCTAAAAAGTATTATCGCGAAATATTTTCAGAATTTTCTCACAGTATTCTCGTTCTCAGAATATCTTCGTTTTCCGAGAATGTGCTTTCAAGAATATTCCCGGTGCGCATCACTATTTACAAGCAGTTTAATATTACCTAAGAGAGATTGGTACTGGAAAAAAAGGAACATTACTTTCCCACCGGCCCGGGAAAAATGGCAAAACAGCGCTCGACACCCCACAGTGCACGGATGGGTGCACGGATGGGTGCTCGTCGAGGGCAGGAGCACGCCTGACCTCCCAGCAGACAAATTAAAATGATGCACAGGCGATTCCATGCGTTACTCGCGAAAACTCCTTCCTTCTTGCCGTCTCGAAATTATTTCAGGATGCGCAAAACTGAGCGAAATATCGTTTCGTCGGCGATGCTTCTTCGAGTTCTAGGAAAGGCCACTAAGCGATATTTGTAAAAAATTGAGAATAAAATGATTTGAAGTTATTTGTTATTCGACAACTCCAATCCGAGAATCAAGCATTAGCAAGTTTAAAGACGAAGTTAATTCAAGGACTAAAGACCAAAGAGATTCAAGAATTCAATAGCTAATGTTTATACTAAATTTCAAAAGAATTATAATTTAGGAAGAAAAATTTTTACTAAAGTTTGTATACAATTTATATCCGAGAATGAGCTAAATATATAATAAATATATTCTGCTCAATAAAGTCATCTTCTTGATTTAATTTATATGGCAATAAAGAGTGTTCAAATACCGTAAAAGCGAAGACAGTCTATGTAAAATACAAATAAAACTTGTTATAAACGGTTATAGTTTTTTTTTTTTTTTACTAAACGCGCCTAACTTGGTGACTAACGTGGGTCTGTTTTTAATTGCTTTGGACAATTTAAGGGGACAGGCGACCACGGAATGAGGGTTATAAAAATGCGTGGATAGGCCACCCTTGAAATGTTGGGTGTTCTAAAGCATTTTATTAGCGCCTTCGCACAATTTTGTATTTCATCTATTAGTGATAAATTTTGCATTGCAAGATTAGGATAATTAGTCAATCAACAAGCGTAGCCGAATATATAATCAATTCATTATTTATTCATCTTGTGATACCT
The DNA here is from genome assembly GCF_001594115.1 of Trachymyrmex septentrionalis. Taxonomy (NCBI): domain Eukaryota; kingdom Metazoa; phylum Arthropoda; class Insecta; order Hymenoptera; family Formicidae; genus Trachymyrmex; species Trachymyrmex septentrionalis. Next base: position 3,303,594 of record NW_017305705.1, on the reverse strand, counting down.
TCGTACACTGAAATTTTATCACTTTAAGGAATAATTTATATTTACATATTATCTCATTTATACTAGCCAATTTATTACTAAAAGATATAAGTATTAATTCCTTATCTAGAGTATTAAAAGCACTGAATAACAGTACTTTTAATATTTAAAGTAAGGAATTAATTATTGTCTTTCAAGACAGTTAAATTGGCCAGTATTAAATTTCTATAAGGGACTGCTACGTTATAGACTAGTCGTGAATTAATTTTATAAATTTTTAGAATTATTTTTTTTTAATTTTTTCTTATTTTACTATTGATTACAAATCCTTTATTAAAGAGTTCTATCGAGTTTAAATTTTTTGCCTTGCAATGAGAATTAACAGAATTTCAAATAAGACGATTAACACTACCGTTTTTTCAAAATCAAAATAGAAGTTTGACTTACCCTATCATACTGATGTGTCGCCGTGGCCGCCGGAAAGGGTTGGAAAGGCGCCGGCCTGGCTGGACTGTGGTGGGCCGCATGCGGATTGGCGTGAGGGTGACTATGTGGGGCCGCATGAGGATGGGTCGGATGCGGCGGCGGTGGCCGATGGGTCTGGTACAGGTAAGGATAATATTGATACATCACATCGGAGCAGCTCATCACCCCGCCCGGGCCCGGCACCCCAGAGCTGGCCTGCAGACCTGCGTACCCGAACGTCGCACAACCCTTTCGAACAACACCACTCCTAAAATTGTCCTCCAACTCCGTCGATGGCCACGATCGGATCAAACGTTTGAGATCATCCAAGGTCACTAAAGTGATTGAATCATCACTAATGATAATGGTCCGTACTGTAGCATGCAGCGACAGCGAGATATAATTCAATATAATAATGTCAACAATAATGTCAAACAGCTTTCTTTGAATACCCTAGTTGCGCTTCTTCGGTAGCTCAATACGATCAATTTGAATATTTTAAATTATTTAGATATGTATATTAAATTAACGGTATATAATTAATACTGTTTATAAAGAAAATTAAATGACTCGTATTGTTGTTAACAGTCTTATCATTTTATATTTTTGCACCATTTGCAATCATTTAAAATCCAAAATGTGTCAAACAATACGATATTAACTCACAAAGACGCGTGTTTCAATATTTATAATCATTTCAGATTCCTCATTTATCCAAGTGCAATTTTAATACGTTATCTGGATATATAATCATTAAAAAAAGAAGGAAATATTTGCAAAAAGTGAAAGAGATAATTATGAAAGAGATAAGATATTTGTAAGTCAATCACAATAAGATATACTTATCAATCTTGTTTAAATATAATAATGACCATTTCTCTTGAAATGCGAAATGTATCATAGGTGATAATAAGTTTAGTAAAGAATAAATAATTTTAATTGTTCTTTCTCAGAAATCACTGAACCATGGCGAATCACAAATTACACGTTAATAATTCTTCGAGATAATTAAGCCGATGGAAAAGTTGTATAAATCGATCGCTCTTCTTTTTCCCTCTATAAGCGCGTCAGCTGAATGCAAAAAGATTTAAGTAGTAGACATTAGCTAGATATGTCTCAAATTATTAAACATATCTTCAACTAAAATTTTCACAAAACTGAGCAAGACATATAAAGATATCTGAAAAATTCTTGTATGACACTTCCTCTTCTATTTTACTTCTATTACCTCACTTTTCAAAATTTTCTTTTGTAAGCTTTGTTCCAGTAATTAATCTTCGCAACATTTTTTCCCTGAAATATCTCTCTTCAAAACTTTTCTATGAATTAATTGTCAATGATTGTCAATTCTGTGTCGACTATTTGCGATGTGGACGTACATAATTTGACTTCATGACTCCTAGTTTAACAAATTTTAATTGTTCACAATTTACAATTTGTTGACAAAACTACTGTCTCGATCAAACTATTTAACTGCTTTCTTCTAATAAAACTTCATCGACACTTCACTTAACTAGTAGCTACTATCACCGTCCTCGTCATCTCATATGTCATACGCAAGGATAATTGCGGTTTAAAACAACACTCACTACTTGCCTCACAATTGTTTCCAATTATCTATTTTTCCAAAAATTCTCGATAACGCCGTCTTTAATAGCAAGATCACGCTCGTTCAATCGCGACACGCTCTTCGGATTTAACGCAAAAGTCATATGATTCTCTTGAAGAACAAGAGAATGACCAGTGGAGAACGAAAAGCAAGCCCTCACCCTCGCAACGTGAACGGAGCGTATCACCGATGGTAGTGTGTCTCTGATGGGTGAACACAAACTGAAACCCCCCCGTACGCGACACCGTGTGTCACCCTCTCTCCATAGAGCCTGTTGCTGTCTTTTTCTAGAGCCGTCCCGTCGTTTTCGAGCGGAGCGGCTGACGTTGGTATTCTCTTTCCCCTTTACCATCACCCCAACACATTGGGGACCGCGACGGCAGGATCCGCCTCCTGGCAGTGCCGACATCGGCCAATCGCCGTGCTCGATCGTCAGGGCCAATCGCACTTGGCCTGCCACTACCACGAGCTCTCCCCGTATTGATCCCACAATGAACCCAACTGCAGCTGTGGTATTAAGAAGTTCGTACTCAGGTTAAATCACCCCCGCCTAAACCTCCTTCGCTCCCTTTTCCCTTTCCTCCCTCCGGCTTCTTCGTGGTCTTCATCCTCCGCTACGGCCACCTTCCTTCTATCCCGGACAACCATCCCCCGCAGCGTGCATAATGAGTCTTAATTAACAGTTTCGCGGTGTTTTGGGAAGCTTAATTTGCCGTAATGAAGAGAGAGAGAGAGAGAGAGAGAGAGAGAGAGAGAGAGAGAGAGAGAGAGAAAGGGAAAAGGAAGAGGAAGAAGAAGATGGCGTTTTCAAGACAGAATTCCTACAGAAATGTTGCTGCTGTCGTCAGAAATTTTACGCAGCATTAACTAATCGCTTTGTAATTTTAACCATATTTAAAATAATTTTAAGACGAATGACACTTCAAACTTTAAACTAGCAGGATAATTAAGAAAAAGCAAAAGATATGTTTCGATCTCCATGGGATCTCCTATTGTAGCTGAGATAATTTTACAAGATCTAAAATCATTAGCTATTGACAGATTACCTACCCAACTTTCTTTAGATATATAGATGATATTATATTAGCATCTTCTTCTGACACTTTGAATGACATTCTTGATACTTTTAATTCGTTACATACAAGACTAAAGTTTATTACAGAATTTGGGAATAATGGGAGATTGAATTTTTTTTACACTACTGTTATTGTCGACAAAAATAAAATCATTTTTGATAGGTATCAAAAATTATTATCTATTTTATTTTCTGATTATTATCTGTTTTATTGTGAATATATTATTAATTCTTTTTTGTATGGTGAAAAAATTGAAGTTTAGCATCAATAAAATTCCTTTGTTGAAACTTAGGATGAGATAAAAAAACCAACCTTTTCAAGTAGATTTTTGAATTTCCATTCCCATCATCCTTTGTGTCATAAGAGAGGAGTTATTTATGATACAGTTGATAGAATTGTATTATTATCTCATCCTAAGTTTCAACAAAGGAATTTTATTGATGCTATTTATACTTTTTTAATTAAACAGATAATTGCTATCCTCTAAATTTCATTTTTTTCATCATATAAAAAAGAATTAATAATATATTCGCAATAAAACAGATAATAATCAGAAAATAAAATAGATAATAATTTTTATTTACACAAGAAAGACAAATTCAAAGATAAATATTTTACTGTGCCGTATGTTAAGTCTGTCTCTAAAAAATGTATGTCTATAGTTCTCAAACTTGGTTGCAAATTATCCTATTCCATTCCTAACATCTTAAAAAATTACATAAAAAGGAGTAAAGACCATCTCGACTTATACTCTCAACAAGAAGTTGTGTATAAAAATCTCTTGTGAGAATTGTGAGGCAAGTAATGTTGGTTAGACCAAAAGAAAATTAAAAACTAGATTAAATATATGTTACACATAAATAAAAAAACAGAATCTCCTTGCGTTATTTTTGATTACCGGATAATTTTAATCATGATTTTGATTGGAATAGCGTCAAAATTTTAGATAGTGAACCATCGTATAACAAACGGCTAATTTCAGAAATGGTTCATATTAGAACACAGAAACACGGCTTAAATAGGCAAAATGGCACGGAATCATTACCAGAATCCTATTTTCATATCATACAATCTCTTTTCCCTTCCTAATTTTTTTCTTCTTTTTTCCTCTTAATTTTATTCTTTTCATACTGATAATATAATATTTCTCTCTTTTAGTTTAAGTCTAAAATATTATTGTAAAATGAGAGTCTTTCAGATGACTCTCATTTTACAATAGTATTTTAGACAGTAATGATCATCTCTATCGCAATTGCTTACACGCCAATCTATTTTACATATTGACTTGATCTTACTTTATTACATTTTATTATATACCATAACTACACAACTTATTTTCGCTTATAAAGGTAAATTTTATATTTATTATATACATATTTCTCTTTTTTACACTTTATATTTTAAATTCCATAAACCTAATTTATTTCTTCATTTTAATTAATACATTTCTGTGTATTAACAGATTTTCTATTATTTTATTCGATTGACTACATATAAAATTATTGACTGCTACGAACTTTTTATTAGCGTTACCATATCATGTCATCAAATTTTGTATTGTGATTCTTAAGAAATTGTGACTGACAATAAAATATTATGTGCGGCTTTTACATCGAATCATTATTATGGGTCACATCTTATTTAAAGTTTGTATAATTATGTATTTTTTAATGTATTTTTTATTCTTAATCTTTGGTCATTACCGTTATATTCTTTAATTAGTAAACGTTTTTAACATGACCCAAAGGAGATTGAAACGTCTGTTTATATTTTCTCTTGTTTTTGTATTATTTATTACTATTTGTATTAGTTTATTACATTAAATTTGAATTGGTTTAGCTCGTAGCCCTTCGTATTATATTTATTTTATTTATTATAATATACTTTGAGCTATATAACATTATGTATTTCAGATATGTGTGTGTGTGTGTGTTTCGTTTAAAGATTGTTAAAAATAATACTAAAACAGAAAGAGAGAGAGAGAGAGAGAGTTTATATTTTAGATAATATAATATTTGTAGATAATATTAGAAGATATAATATAATTAAATATATATTAAAAGAGTATATATAATACATTCCAGTTATTTCATTCTGACCACATTTGCAATCATATTTCGTAAATGTTTTATATTCATATGTAAATTTTCTAAGAAGATACCAAATTTATAAAAATATTTTTAATGTAATATCTAATAAAGTAAACTTAAATGTTACAAGGATGCCAAACAGTGATTAAATTTTATCTTTTTATCTAGTTTTGCAGTTATTTTATTTTTAGTCTCTTGGAATGATCGGCTAGAAGTGTGCAAATAGTTTGAATTTGAATCGAGTCAAATCGAATCGAATCGAATTATAATAGATTCGATTCCAAATCTGTGAGACAAGTTCGAAATTTCTAATTATTGGTGATTATTGAAAATACTTTATTATTTTTAATTTAGTAAATTTTTATGTATTAATGTGTGTGTAAATTCGGAAGAATTTGATTTAAATTCGATTCATTTTCGAATCGAAAATATTCGATTTGATGTAAAAATTTCAATTTTGATTCGTTTTCAAATATATTATCATAAAGATTCGATTCGACCTCACAAATCAATTAGCGTTTCCTACAGACTAAAAGAGCAAGAATGTTTTTATGGGCTTTTTATTTATACTTTACTGAAGATCCAGAAAATTATAAAAATCATTCATGCTGAATTGTGTTCCGTTGCAGAAGGGTTTAACCACCTCTCTCCTCTAGAAAATTTGATGAAGGAGGACGAACTTGATTTGAGCTGGCGCCTGAAGAATTATCCTCGTTTAATATACAATATTATACGATTCGGACTTAGGTTGTGTTTCAGATGCGGGAATCACGTTATATTTGCTGGAATCGACGAACATAAATTATTTACCGAAAAATGTAAATCGAAGATTTCCGTTGACATCGAAATACATGCGAAATAGGCTTGGAATATTGGCTCTAAAACGATGTGATGCCTCCTAAACAGTATTTAATATATAATAAAATATTTATAAACTATACATATACAATTAATTGTAATATATGTTTCCAATATTTCTAAATTTGATATCAAATCGTTTTAAAAATGTTATCAAATAATTATTTTTCCTATAAATAATAACAATAACAGAATTCATCTAGAACGATTCACACAAAGCGTATAAGTCAGGAAGAATAAGTAATTATGAATATCATTAACAATATTTTCACTAGAGTGATCTGATATTTCTCTTCTTCTTCTTTAAAATTTCTTTTCTTTCCGTGACTTTATCTTGAAATTTCCCCGCATTTTCTTTCCCATCAAAAAATTTTGTTATCTTAGATTTTATCATTTCAGAAGAATATGTCACATATTCAAATACTATTATTTTAATAAAGGAATTTCAGAAATTTTATATCTAAGGCACTTACATTTTATTTTTTTATAATTAATTTTAATGTTGTTATCAGGTTAAACAAGTGCTATTTTAATTTAGAATAAAGAAACAGAGTATACATGCAGTGTTCAATAAAATTGATTAAAATATATTATTAATAATAATAAAACAGATGGAAAAAAATATTTTTTAAAAGTCACAGAACAATCAATGTTTTGCTGTTAATTAGATTAGAATTTTTATGATCGATTTTCAATGTCTATTACTGACAGTTGTATTATGTCGGAACATGGCTTATATAAGACATTTATAACGGGTGAACACATAACTTCAGAAATAAAAAGACACAAAAATAACACAAAATGTTCATATACATATTTATTTTATCTAACCTTGTTTGTTCTAATTACAGATATTTACATGTTTCGTTAATTTTCATTACAAGTTGAGCTAATATAATGTCTATATACACATACTTTCACACGTCTTCGCGTTTTAATAACGTTTTTAAAAACAGAAATGGTGAAGATACTATTCTAATTCAATTTATAACTAGAATTAATGAAACAGAAAATAACTACAATTCTGAAACAAAGTTAGATAGAACAAATGTATGTAAACTTTTTACATTATTTTTATGTTCTAAATTAATTTCTAAAGTTATTCCACATGTAAAATAAAATTATATTATATAATACTAGCCTTATATAATACTAGCTTATATTGCTTGTGTGTAGGACGTTTTCATTCTTACAAAAAAATGAATAAATTCATTAGATATTTGAATAAACAATGAAATTAAAAATAATGTAATAAATTCGCTAGTTTTTGTAATTTTTATTAAATTGTGTAATATACACATCACATCTCTATTTCATACAATCCATACACAAGACATCTTACTTAAGAAGTTAATAATTTAGTATTATTATATAAACCGTATTCCAATCAACACTATCAGTATTAAAAATCTAGTATATGTAAACGTAAATTACAAATTTTTAGTATTAATATATATCGGAACATGGCATGTGGATGTCTATGTTCTTATCTCTATATTGATAATTGTTAGCACAACACTAACACAACACTAAATTAATTGATTAAAAAATTTGCACTTTTTATTTAAAAAATAATTTTTTTACTATCTTCCGCTTTTTGGGGATTTTTCCACGTTTTTTTTCTTTTTCTTCCCTCAAGTGTTCAAAAATTCCTCGCAAAAGAAAATTTTCTCTCAAAGTGGAAACATTGATCATGAAACGCACATAATATATATTTATAAATAAAATGAAAACGAAAAAAGAAAGAAAAAATATTTCATTACATTACTGAATTTGAAAAGTATTTTGGTATTATTGGTTGAAAGCAATTCTCTGTTCTGAGCAACTGTATATGCAATGACGCAAGATAAGGCCAAAATGAGAGCAAATAGCTTCATCTTTAATATTAATAAAAAAAAAATAGAAAACAGATTATAAGAGCACCGATAAGTGATTCGTGCTAAATGCAAATATGACTGTCAAACGGAAGACAGTTCATTGCTTAAATAAGCTTCGGATCTTTAGCATACGTCATTCTCACGGGACATCACCGTCTTATTATTTTTACACGTGTTTTTGTCATAAAAGCAAACAGCTGCTGCATTCAGTGCCGTCGCGAGACAAATTGAGGGATTCCCGTGACATTTTTGTGACCTCCCCGTTTTAATTACGTAGTCTATATCACACTTTTATTACTTTTCTTATCTCTATGATAATATACATGCATAAACGTGTATTCATATAGCTTTACATTTATGATATCGTTTGTTTTTTAATTGAATTTTTGCATACGTTTGAAGGCACATTTTTCAAGATTGTTAGTAGTTAGAGAAAACCGGAAAAACCGGGAAAAATCAGAAAATTAATTTATATAAGATAAAATTAAATTATTATAATACTTCAAAATTGAAACTTTTTATTTCTTTAAAAATTATTAAATAGAATTTTTTAAACTATTTAAAAAAACATTATAATATTTTTTTATAATTTTTCATTTTTACAGAAAAAAATTAACAGACAAATTAAAAAGGAAAATATCTGGATTTTTGCAAAACCAAGATATGTAACAAGGTTCCAGATTATTCACAGCATAAAATTTTATACAGAATATATATTTACTTCAATAATTATACATTTTTTAAATGCAAACGCATTTATTACAAGAAATAATTATAAAATTATATAGTGTTGAGATCAAAATTTTTAATTAAAATGGTAATCCAAAAATATAATTTTACTAAGATAATTAAATCTCAGTGAGCAATGTGCAAAACAAAGATTTAATGAAATAAATAAATTAAAAATCAAGCAATTCAAAATTATGTTTAACAAGAATTTAGTTGTAGAAGTAGACGAAAGATAGACATGCTCTCTTTTCAAAAGTGCAAGATTGAAGTTGCTTTATGTCAAAAATGTTTTTAAAAAATGATACAAATTACATTCTGTTTTGTTTTTTATACATTTTGTTTGTAATAAATAAAAATTTTAGTATTGTTTTTGTTTTTATTTAATGCTTCTTTTAGGCTTCAGGGAAAGGTCAGGGAATATTTTTGTTTGGCTAACAATTATAAGTATCTATGAATGTAATTCATATCTCTGCATATTTTGTATAAAAAAGTAATCTTGATATAGAGACATACAAAATTCTAGATTTCGGTCATGTAACTTTTTTCTCTTATTATAATACTTCAAAATTATTTAAGAGCGTAAAGAAAACGTAAGAAGTAAAAGTTTTTATGTATGTATATATAGAGCGATAAGACTTCTGCCAAATGCTTTTGTAAATAGAGCAGACTAAACAGAGTCGAAAAATTTTCTACCATTTTGCAATTTTTGCAATGGTTAACGAAATATTAATTACTAAAAATTACTGAATATTGGCCTTCAATAAGTTTTTATTCAAATACTATCAACTTTACAGAAAAACAGCAAGAAATAAAAATTGTTCATTTTCTTCTCATGAAGCTCTAAGAATTTTTTCAGAATTTTTGATCAACTTTTTAGTACTGCATTTTCTTATTGATAATTATTTTTATCAACATGAGAAAATATGGTACTTATTAAAAAATTCTCAGAACTTTATGAGAAGAAAATAAGTGATTTTTGTCTGTTGTTTTTTTTTTTGTAAAGTTGATATTTGAGTAAGAAATTATTGAAAATCAATATTCGGCAATTTTTAGTAATTAATATCTCGTTAACCATTGCGAAACTTGCAAAATGATAAAGAACTTTTCAATTCAGTTTAGTCTATCTACAAAAAGCGTATGTCAGAAGTCTTGTCGAACATCCTATATATGTATACATATGCACATAAATATAAAATATTTTCACTTTTCACGTTTCCATCTTTGAGAGAAAAAGTTACATGATTGACTTCCTGAAAATAATTTCTGTTTTTAGATTTTAGTATTTTATTTTAAAGATTGTTATCATTTTATTATAAAAACAATAAATTTACATATATGAAATATAATGTACTTAGTATAAAAGCATCTCTTTCAAACAATGAAAAATAAGGCAAATCAATGTCCTAAAATTACATGAAGACCTTGTATATAGATAACTTCATCAAGTACTTCATTTTGCTCAATCAAATAGATATATACGTTCACTAATAATTATTAATCTGGATTACTTAAATCTATTATTACTTTTATCGTTTAAATAAAACATAAAAGAAATAATTTTTACATGACAATCACATATTTTATTTAAAACATTATTCTGCTTGAATATAGGTAATAAAAATTAAGCAAAAAGATTATTATATTAAAAACAAAAAGGTGATTAATACGATTGTTGCAATTGCATTGACAGATTAAAGTACTAAGAAAAATACGTCCAAATAGTGAAAGTACTGCTATTTATTGCGCGAGGGTTCCCCGACGCGAGAGAATGTCGCATGAACTCAACTCGAGGCACGTTCGATTTGCTGCTGGGAATTACCCGGAGCGATAAGTGACGCAACGGGATTATCAAGGAAAATTGAGTACATCCCCGGGAATCTAAAATTCGTATATAAGCACTCGGGACAAGACGAACAAGCATCAGAAGTTGTTTCGAACTTTAAAGTAGAAACATTTCCTACTTTGAGAAAGGAATAGTTAATATCATCATGAAGCTACTAGTTTTTGTGTTGGCCGTATTATGTGCTGTCACCTACACAAGCGCTGACTTGTCAGGAAAAACATCATCATCGCAATCGATCGGATCAGTTCTTTCATCACATGTAAGTAATCGTTATATCGTTATGAGTAATTTATTACTCAAATAAACTAAAGTTAAAAACTATGTAAATACTTTACTTTAAACGTAGGTAAGTTTATAATTGAAATGATTCTTATAATAATTTTTTCTTAATTTATATTTGAGTATTAAATTATCTAAATATTTGAAGACAATATTATATTTAAAATGTGATTTAAATAACTATAATTTCTCTCTAAGCATTAAATATTGCATCATCTGATGTCTAACGTGACAAATTGATGATACGTGACTATGCATTTAATAACGCATTGCATATTGCACCGTAATTACCTTGCATTTAGCGTAACTCACAAAAACACTTGTTACATCTGGAGTGTGTTATAAAAATTCCTGTTCACTCATCGCTATTCAGATTATGACGTTAGAAGCGAGAAAATACATAATAAACATTCTTGTAGAATAAAGAGTCTTAAAATAAGATTTCTTGCTTTAAAAAATACTTTTTTGAAATATTTTTTAATAATTTCTATTATTTTTGTATATGTATACTTCAATATGACTTATCCGAATAACTAACACTGGATTTTACATATATAAATATAGGGGAGAAGAGAATTATGGACACTAATTGCAATATATTAGTGATGATTTCATTTATCGTATTCAATGATAATACGATACATTTCTACTATAACACATGACTATATAAAAAGTACACACTATTCAAAATAAAGGCCCGTATTCCGATTCGCGCTTACAACAATGTTATAGTTTACGTTACGCATATTATAGAATTTTAGAGATAACACCGCGCTTTTATCCATAATAATGCGTTGTGAATACAAGTCAAATATTATTATACACATATTTTCGATGATTTTGATGCATAGAAGAACGGAGTAATTGCGAATATCTAAGGGAAAAGTTATTTAAATTGATAATATACGACTTAATTATATATTGCATTTAAAGATAAATAACTAGAGTACCTCTTGAATAAAGAATTTTATTAAGTGTTACATAATTGACAATTTTATTTAATTTTCCCTTAGGTGCCCTCAATTCCTATGCTTCTTCCTATATACATACACACAAACGTGCACACAACACGCTGTGCGTGTGTATGTGTGTGTATAAATGTATAAAAGAATCATCTTTTCAAGGAATTATTTTTTTTCTCTCTAGGAACTGCGTTTTCCTCGCCAAACTAACCTACCCAACTTGCAAATCGAGGAGCCAAAAAAAGGTTCAATAACGTTTCAAGGAACGCAGCCTCTGAGTGGCTCACAACGTCAACCAACTTGGAATCTCAACGCAAATGCCAATGTTTTTAACAAAGGTCGCACAACAGCGGATGTTTACGGTGGATTGAATAAAGTACCTGGACAACGAGTACAGCCACACTTTGGTATCCAAGCTGAAAAGGATTTCGGCAAAAATGGCTTCATCAGAGGTCATACTGAATTTCAACAAGGTCCACGAGGTCATAGATTCTCTCCTTCAGTTGGTATAACTGGTGGATTCCGATTCAGAAGAGAAGCCGAACCCCAAGGTTCAATAACTTTCCAAGGAACGCAACCTCTGAGCGGTCCAATGCGTCAACCTACCTGGGATCTCAATGCTAATCGTAACATCATGAACAATGGCCGCACAACCGCGGACGTTTACGGAGGATTGAGTAAAGTACCTGGACAACGAGTGCAACCGCACATCGGCATCCAGGCTGAGAGGAATTTTGGCAATAATGGTTTCATCAGAGGTCATGGTCAACTTCAGCCAGGTCCAAGAGGTCACGGTGTCTCTCCTTCAGTTGGTGTAACTGGTGGATTCCGATTCAGAAGAGAAGCCGAACCCCAAGGTTCAATAACTTTCCAAGGAACGCAACCTCTGAGCGGTCCAATGCGTCAACCTACCTGGGATCTCAATGCTAATCGTAACATCATGAACAATGGCCGCACAACCGCGGACGTTTACGGAGGATTGAGTAAAGTACCTGGACAACGAGTGCAACCGCACATCGGCATCCAGGCTGAGAGGAATTTTGGCAATAATGGTTTCATCAGAGGTCATGGTCAACTTCAGCCAGGTCCAAGAGGTCACGGTGTCTCTCCTTCAGTTGGTGTAACTGGTGGATTCCGATTCAGAAGAGAAGCCGAACCCCAAGGTTCAATAACTTTCCAAGGAACGCAACCTCTGAGCGGTCCAATGCGTCAACCTACCTGGGATCTCAACGTTAACCGTAACATCATGAACAATGGCCGCACAACCGCGGACGTTTACGGAGGATTGAATAAAGTACCTGGACAACGAGTGCAACCACACATCGGCATCCAGGCTGAGAGGAATTTTGGCAATAATGGTTTCATCAGAGGTCATGGTCAACTTCAGCCAGGTCCAAGAGGTCACGGTGTCTCTCCTTCAGTTGGTGTAACTGGTGGATTCCGATTCAAAAGAGAAGTCGAAGATACTGATGAGATAGAGTCCACCGAAGAGTATTAAAAAAATTTTGAGTTAACATTTAAATGACTTTTACATACGAATATATAGACATTTATGCAAAACTGCCATTTAATTATCTTTAAATTGTTATGTTACAATTATTTATATACTAATTATGTATTATTCTATATATTATTTAGAGATTATGATATTTTGAAGCTATTTTAAGAAATATGTAATATATGTA
>NW_017305705.1:3282617-3290061 GCF_001594115.1 Trachymyrmex septentrionalis | reverse complement strand
ATATATATTTAATGTTTTATTTAAATAAATAAAATTTTGTTTTTATACTTATATGCGTATTGTGTTCATTTTTCAAATATTTGAAGAGCATTTTTTAATTAAAAAATAAATAAGATCTAATTCGACGGAACGAATTTCGGTAATGTTTCTTCAATTCTGATACTTTTCTTAATTCCAACTATTTACAAAGTAAACTGGTAATTATTATGGCCGAAAGATCTCGGCAAACACTTGACCGTATCAAATCGCGTTTAACGTCATCAAACGATATCGAATTTCGCGTGTTACTTAGCAGGTCCGAACGATAGGCAAACCCAATAAGTCTCGACAAGCGTGACAAGAATGTCGGGTTTTTTCACAAGGGATCTTTGAACATGACGATTAAACATTTTCGTCTGAGCATCAGGAACGTGCAGTCATTCTGCACGTGGCTACTGCAACAATAGACAGATACAGGGGAAAGCGGGCGAGGTGCAGCCCCCGCTATCTAATAGCTGGGCATTAAATTTGTCAGTAATATTGCCAGGGGGAATCGCTCTTGTCCTTGCCCTTTCCAGATCATGAATGGAGCGAGACAACTAAAATATGCCGCCGTTCGTGCTTTCATCCCCTCGTAACGTTGCGAGGGATACGGCTCGAATAAATGTCGAACAATGAAAAGGGAGATGTGAAGACACTGTTCGAATAAACCCTCGCTTTGAGATGTTCTTTTTCACCACATACACACCAGCAAAATTGGCGATGATCCAACTACTTGGCGATAATAAAAAATGATAACAGAAAAATATAATTCACCAGAAAAGGCATTAAAAATATAAAAAAGAGGCGTCAAGTATATTTTGCAATCTTACGCAAAATCATTTTAGAAATATACTTAAAAACATAACGAAAAAACTCACAAATTTTCGCAAAACTGTTTTATAAATTAATTTAAAAATATAATGAAAAAATATCAAATATAATAGCATAAAAGTGAAATAAAAATGATATGAAAATAAATAAAATAATAGCAGGAAAAAGAAGTAAGGCCAAAATAATCTATATACATATAAGAAATATATTGCTGTGTCCTAGGAGCTCCGCTACTTTTGGTTCTCCTAGTGTGGGAGAATAAATAATTGAGTTTCACTCGAGTTGTCATTATGTTTGGATGTTTCCACTAAGGTTCCGTATTTATTGTATTTTCCCGCACAATAAAGTTATCGTTATGTCTTTTCTACATGAGCAGTTATTCTTCAGTGCGAGTGCGAGTGAACATTTTCACGAGGCACGTGTGAGTTGGCTTACAAGTTCCGATATGAGTGATCGCCGCTTGGATGGATTTTATTAGTTCGCGCGAACGAACAATTTTTAATGTTTCCTATACTCTACAAGTGCAATAACTGAACTGCCATAGTAATATCACAAATTAAATTGCTTTTCTAAATAGCAATTGTATTAATTAATGACAACTCGAGCAAAACTCAATTGTTTATTCGTATTTTCCTCACTTATATAATCAGCTGTTCCCACATTGGGAGAACTAAAAGTAGCGAAGCTCCGAGGACACAGCAATATATTTCTAAAATATTAATAGATACTATTTTGACCTCACTTCTTTTTCATGCTATTAATTTATTTGGTTATTTTCATATCATTTTGATTTCACAAATTAAATTGCTTAGTACTTGTAAGTCCAAAAAATCATTTCGGCGCGCAATTCGACAGATTACAACCGTGGTATATAAATTCATATGAAATTATTTAAATCACTTAAAATCTAACTTCGACCGGTAGAAGAGAGTGGAATAATGGCGATCAATTAAGAAGAAAATTATACGATGTACGGAATAATTAATTACATTTACGGTAACGAAAAATAATTTACTGTAAAGAAAAATTAAATCAAAGACGCTATATAGCAACGATATTTATAGGAATCTAATGGTACGTATATGACGATTTAAAAAAAAAAAAAAAAATTTTGATTGACCGCGAAAAATAATCACATCTCATATTATGTATGTAATAACAGAATGTATAAAACACAAAAAGCGATTCTTTTTATTTTATTATATGATATCTTTCACGCAATACTTTTTTAAATTTTATTATATTATTTTTTATTAAGTGCAAACTCCGTAAATTCTAAGACAACATAATTTTTTTATTACCTACACATATTTATTTTATGCATACTACAAATGCAAACGGACATAGGACAGTGATACACATTACATTGTATTATATAAGCTAAATACAATATGAGTGATTTATAAACATAAAAAATATACTATAATACAGCTTTAAAGTGTTTGTTGAGTCTAACTATATTGTAAGATTTGTATAGAGATTTCTCACAATAAAAGTGCGTTAGAAAAGCAAATGAATATATTTCCAAAATGTAATAGGATAACGTTATTTAATAAACTTGATTTCCTCTCTTAAATTCAAACACAGTTTATTTTACTTATTTGTTCATTACAAATTACAATGTATTAAAACACGATACTTCACGAGGAACGAGCTTATCGCACAAAACTGGAAAACGCCCGATCACTATTCCTGAGATTATGTAAGTCCCTTACTAATCGTAGTTAAAACTAAGTCTGAAAAAAATCGATGCTGTCGCGATACAAATAATTTAACTATTTCGATCGCGTGCTCATTACTGTTGCTTGCTCCGGCAACCGATTTAATTGCACGATATGGGACGCTGTAACTCGCCTTCTAATGCGCGCACTTACTGATTGCACACAAGAATGCTACAATATGCGAACGCTTATTCCTGCCTTTACTAAATTTCTTACAATATCAACAATTTTATAGGGAGAGAAAATATTGCTTAATAGTGTTAATATCAATTTCTTGGAGGACATCTTTGATAATGCCTGATCTAAGCACACGGTACTGAGGAATGAAAGCCCTAAGATCGTTGATATCTAGTGTATGATTAATAATTCTGTCGCTAAATTATTAGCGACAGAAGGAGATTGAAGTCTGACTAATATTTTACCGTGTCCTGTCTTCCTCATCACTTTAAGTGAGAATTGTCAAAGAAAGGAGAAGTATAAAGAAAAGAATAAAGAAGGAAGAAATATCACAAATTAACACAAATTGAAGCATAATAATAAGATAATTACAAAAAAATAAAGAAAAATTAAAGAAAAATGAAATAATAGGTGCAAACTAGCTATCTCAGTCCTTGCTATCGCAAATAACAGAAGAGCGCGTGCTTAAATGTATTAAATGATTCAGAATTTCTAATGCGAGCAGGGAGCCAGTTCCAGAGAGAGGAGGCCGAACTTAGAAAGAATTGAAACATTGATTAGTGATAGATCTACAAGAGGGAACAGCAAGGACGGAAGAGGAACCACCCACGCAGTTGAGAACCATGAGAAAGAATGTGTGAGCGGAAGTTACAGAAAAGGTAAGGAGAAGCTCCCGATTGGATAGAAAAGAGGAAACAACAGGTGAGATAAACTCTTCTATCATCTGCGAATAGCCAGGATGATAGAAGCTAAGGAACAGTAATGCTTAGAGACATGTTCACATCCCTGCGCAGATTTAAGATAAAACGCACGCAGTTCATTAATCTTTTTAGTTTTGTTTTTTGCCGACCAGTTAAATCAGTGAGGACAGCGCAGTAATTGAAGCCGAGAAAAATCAGTGAAGTTACTATTTAGATACGCAAGCGAATTAAAAGATAATTTTTATGATATTTTAATTTTTACAAAATGCCGTTTACATGATTAGAGATATTCCTGATGTGTATTCCAACTCAAGGTGCTGGTAATACAGAGGCCGGAGAAAGAGAGAGAGAGAGAGAGAGAGAGAGAGAGAGAGAGAGAGAGAGAGAGACCACGTCTCCTGATGTTTTTTAATTATAGAAAAATATAAGGATTTGGGAAAGTATTGTATATAGAAAATATTTTAGCATAGCTATCATTTACAAAAATAAATATATAAGAATTTTAAAAATCTGAACATTTCACATTTTAAAAAATAAAGATAAACTATAAGAGAATCTTCTTTTGCAAAATTTGTTTCAGAATAATTTTGTAGTATCCCATAAGAATTCTTTCAAGAAAAACTTGCGGATTTTAAATCTCAAGAAAACAACTTCGCAAAGAAGAGCGATCATTAACTCTGGCCTTCAAATCGACTCAGTTCAAAGCATCTTCGGTATAAAGTAGCGTTTATATTGCGGATCAGGTGATTACTTTGACGAGAGATTCGTCGGAGCAAAGAAAAAAAAGCCGCGGTCCAGAGATGTTGCGAACCGCGTTTTTTGATAGATGGACAGCGATGATCTCTTGCTGGTACAGTAGTCTCACAAAAGAGGATTGCCAAGAATGTCGAAATAGCAAATTAGGAAATTCCAAGAGAATTCATTTCTCTTTCTCTTTCTCGTTCCCACGTTTTGTTTTTACTCTTATTCTTTCTTCATATAATTTTTCCAGGATATTAAAAAATAATAATAAATCCACGCACACGCACACAAAATAAAAGTCAAACAAAGAGATATTTACAAACGAGAGTTCATGAGCATTCTTCTGATTAATAAAAAAAACTTCTAATATTAATGTAAAATGGAATCTCGATTAGTTATTTTGGACTATCGTATTAACTGTAATCATAATTTTAATTGGGAGCATAAAAATTTTGGATCAAGAAGCAAAATCATCTTATATAATAAAAGATTAATATTAGAAATGGTATAAAAAAACAATCTCATGGTTTAAATAAATAAATTCATACGGAGTCTTTATCCGAATATATCTTCCTATACTATATTTGTTGTCCTCTTCCTTTTATAGTATACTCCCTTTTTTTCATACTTTTCCTACCTAGTGTCTTACTCTCTCTTGTCAGAACAGTCATTTTCGATGTATAACTCTCAAAGTAAATTTCTCTTATTTAAAAAACTGAATTCCTAGCAAGATAACCCGAGATGCCGTTTTCGAATAATTTGATATAAAGAAAAATTTGATTTAAAGAAATTTTGCAATGGAATATAACTAATTCATCAGATTTTTATTTTTACGATTGTTTCATTAGAATATGCAGATTTTAATTTTAATATAATTGTTTATTTTTGGCAATGTTTTTTATTAATATATAATTGTTTGTACAATAATTTTTACTACATTTCACTATTATATTTTTCTAAACCGAACTTATAGTCTTTTTAATTATTGGATGTATTTATGTTACAAAAAACTCCGTTACAAAAAGCTATGCTTTTGGCTACTTCCGTTTGACTTTACTTTAATCCATTGACGACTACAATAGCGATTTGATAATATATTTCTTTGGAATTTATTGTTCTTAATGTTATAATCAAAACGATGATATTAGTTAATACCATTTAAATTTTAAAATTTGTTATATTGTTTAACATTGAGAATGACCCGATTGGGGTCGAAACGTATGATGGAATAAACTTTCTGTTTGTTATTTAATAATATAGCATCAAAACTTTGCTCTTGATTCGTAGCTCTATATTCTTATTAATTTTATTATTTATTTATTTTTTACACATTAATTCTTTTTTTTTATAAATATATGATTTCATATATGACTGTCCTGGTTATACAAGATGGTTTAGAATTAAAAACTAATAAAGCAATAAATCAGTGATATCAGAAAGTGCAAGTGGAGACAGAGATACAATGAGAGAAGA
Source organism: Trachymyrmex septentrionalis (assembly GCF_001594115.1). NCBI lineage: Eukaryota > Metazoa > Arthropoda > Insecta > Hymenoptera > Formicidae > Trachymyrmex > Trachymyrmex septentrionalis. The sequence goes on along the minus strand of NW_017305705.1, from coordinate 3,284,396 downwards.
CAACTAGGAGAGACAGCTTTATTGTTACAACAACTAACAATATATCACTAGCACAATAGTAGCGCCGATTTAACCATGAAAATAGTGAGCCACTTATAATCTCAATCACATCGTGACGGGATCAATTAATCATCCAGATTCTCAAAACGCCCAAAACAAAAGCTTTGAGCTTAACATTCAAATGCAATACGACAGTGAGGACTTTTGGAGAAATAAAGAAAATAGAATCTATAAAATACAATTCTATCGATCATAATTGATACGATGCACTCTCACTGTGACGTTTTTTGTTTCTCATTGCTGCTCGTTATCTCTTGCTTCTTCTTTTCCTTTTCTTCATCTTCTTGCTCCAAATATTTATCCCATTTTTCTATTCGCGCTTCGATCTCTGCATCAGTCTCTGTAATTCTGAAGGACACATTCAATACATTGACTGCTATGTCTCTTTCACTTCAAATAATGTAAATAAATTATACGTTAACAAGTCTGCAGTCAATATCTACAATTACAGTATCAGGATTGCACAGAAAATTTAAAAATTCCCCAACTTTTTCAGATTTTCCAGATGAAAATAGAAAGTTTTTCATGGCCAATATAAAAAAATTTTAACACATTTAGAATCAAAGTTTGTAGGAAAATTAGCAATATTATTAAATACAACGCAAAAGAGAAGTTTAGTAGTATAATGAAATTTTAGGTGCGAATTCAAGCCAACAGAAAATAAATTAATATATATATATATATACATATATATAATATATATAGATATTTGTAAAGATAATATTATACATATAGTATATATACGTTCAAGTTCGGAGCCTACATCAGCAACTATCGATAGTACAGATTCTAACATCGGTATAGTAGGAACCAGCAATGAAGTAACTTACTTGTACTTGGTCTTGCCGTCCCAAATCTCCGCCGAAATCTTTCTCTGACTGAACCAACGGCCGTTTAGAAGTTGCACACAAGCTTGCGCCTCTGCCGGTTCTCGGAATGTAACTTGCGCTACTCCTTCGGGATGTCTCTGAAAGAAGAAAAAAATGCAGGGTGATCCACAAAGTGTGCAAATCAAACACAGATCGTTCGAATCTATTGAATCATGTTCAACAACGTATCATTTGTTATGTTAGACATAAAATAAAATGTAGAAAAACATTTTAATACAAACATTTTTTAATAAAAAAACTGAATTAAAATTTATTACTTCGATAAAAACTTAATACTTTAATTCTATTTTTTTGAATAATTGGTAGATTTATAATTCAGCTAAAACATGGATGTTTTTATATCTTTTTTAGTCTTTAATATAATTTTATCGAATCATACAGATTGAAATAACAGCTCGTTTGTTAGAATCAATATATTAAAAATAAAATTAAAAGTAAAAAATAATTTAATAAAAAATTAAAATTTATTACTTCAATTAAAATTTACTTCGGATTTGTTAAATATAATTGGTAGATTTATAAGTTCAACTAATTCATAGATGTTTCTATATGTTTTTTACATTGTGTAAATTTTTTCGTGTGTCGTTACTCCCTATTTTAGATATAGTCGAATACTTTGTTTAATAAAACAAAATTTATGTACAAGCAAATCAATTGATTTTATTTTTAATAATAATTCAATGCAATTTTCAATGCAAAAATGTTAAAACAACATCCAAATTTATATTTGTATGTTTTGTTTTGTTCTATTTACGGAAGAATCGCGGATGCGCATTTTAGATTTCCATAAGACTATCAAGAAACATCCTTTGATCCGCCGCTCTAACAA
>NW_017305705.1:3280767-3282517 GCF_001594115.1 Trachymyrmex septentrionalis | reverse complement strand
ATATATATAGATATTTGTAAAGATAATATTATACATATAGTATATATACGTTCAAGTTCGGAGCCTACATCAGCAACTATCGATAGTACAGATTCTAACATCGGTATAGTAGGAACCAGCAATGAAGTAACTTACTTGTACTTGGTCTTGCCGTCCCAAATCTCCGCCGAAATCTTTCTCTGACTGAACCAACGGCCGTTTAGAAGTTGCACACAAGCTTGCGCCTCTGCCGGTTCTCGGAATGTAACTTGCGCTACTCCTTCGGGATGTCTCTGAAAGAAGAAAAAAATGCAGGGTGATCCACAAAGTGTGCAAATCAAACACAGATCGTTCGAATCTATTGAATCATGTTCAACAACGTATCATTTGTTGTTAGACATAAAATAAAATGTAGAAAAATATTTTAATACAAACATTTTTTAATAAAAAAACTGAATTAAAATTTATTACTTCGATAAAAACTTAATACTTTAATTCTATTTTTTTGAATAATTGGTAGATTTATAATTCAGCTAAAACATGGATGTTTTTATATCTTTTTTAGTCTTTAATATAATTTTATCGAATCATACAGATTGAAATAACAGCTCGTTTGTTAGAATCAATATATTAAAAATAAAATTAAAAGTAAAAAATAATTTAATAAAAAATTAAAATTTATTACTTCAATTAAAATTTACTTCGGATTTGTTAAATATAATTGGTAGATTTATAAGTTCAACTAATTCATAGATGTTTCTATATGTTTTTTACATTGTGTAAATTTTTTCGTGTGTCGTTACTCCCTATTTTAGATATAGTCGAATACTTTGTTTAATAAAACAAAATTTATGTACAAGCAAATCAATTGATTTTATTTTTAATAATAATTCAATGCAATTTTCAATGCAAAAATGTTAAAACAACATCCAAATTTATATTTGTATGTTTTGTTTTGTTCTATTTACGGAAGAATCGCGGATGCGCATTTTAGATTTCCATAAGACTATCAAGAAACATCCTTTGATCCGCCGCTCTAACAAACCATACTTTACGACAAGCACAACAGCAAAGGGAAATGATTTACCGAAAACATATTGGCGGTAACACGTGTACCAAGGACGAGAAAAAATGACAATGAAATGCCTATGGTAAATTAGATTGCAGAACATGAAATTCTACGCGTGATTTTAGAGCCGGAGTTATTTCCTGTTTCGTGCACTCAACAGATACAGTGGAACGAGATTATATTAAGTTTCACAAGATTTTTGTTTTGCAAAAATTAATCAGAACCAATTTTAATAGTAAAAAACCCATTATCATATATTTTTCGATATATTTTGTGCTAATTTTTTATATTCGAATATATAAAAGTCAAATATTTTATTTATTAAAACCTATATACAATAAGGGCAAAAAAATATTCATACACAAGGAAATTTTTTATATAAAAAATTTTTTTTGTATAAAATAAACATTAATTAACCATTTTATAAAATAGCATTCCGTTCTAACAAAAGCAAATAAACTTCGCATGTATTCATGATTTTAGAAGCTAAATTTCTCGATTGTACGAATACTTTTTGAGCATTCAAACAATACAATTTTTAATTTTCGTTTATTTTTCAGATGATATATTTTCTATAATTAATATACATCTTTTTGATATATATAATTTAAAAAAACATACAATTTATTTTATTCTTTATAAATTAATTACTCAGCAAGAGATGATGTCAATTAAACGTCGACATTAAATTGGTGTCGAAAT
>NW_017305705.1:3277675-3280370 GCF_001594115.1 Trachymyrmex septentrionalis | reverse complement strand
GCGTGTGTGTGTGTGTGTGTGTGTACAGAATGTTTGGAATTTAAATGTCAAAAACTTCGGGAGCGTGTAAGAGATGGATAAACTAAAAAAAAAAAGAGATATGCCTATCCTATAGAGATATGCTCGTTTTTACTTCGTTTTGGAGAAAATTGCAAAAAAGACAAAACGTAGTTGCGTCGTTCTTGCACTGCCTCTGAAGTATTATCATCACTAAAACCGTACACGAAAATAATGATTTCATTTTCAAGTAAAAATTTTGTTTGTTTGTTTACATTTTTGCCTTCCTCCTATAAATTCATCAGTTACTCGTCATCAGAAGTCATCGAGTAAATTACTAGTATCTTGGCCACCCTGATCACCTGATTTGACACCACTGAATTTCTTTGTGTGGGGGACCCTGAAGCAGGAAGTTTATTCGTCAATCAACTCTAGAAAACAATTGAGAAATCGAATCGAGGCTGCAGTATATCAAATATCATCATATCAGTGTTTGGCTGTAACACGAGCTGTTCGTCCTAAATGCTTGCATTGCTGCAAGAAGTCAACATTGGAACAATATCTACATTAAGCAAGTGAATAAATATAATGTGAATAAGTAATGAGAAAGTACAAAAATGAAAACTATGTTTTGTCTTTTTTGCGATTTTCTCTAAAACAAAGCAAAAACGAACATCTCTCTCTCTCTCTCTCTCTCTCTCTCTCTCTCTCTCTCCCTCTCTTTCTCTTTCTCTCCCTCTCTCTACAGGACTTTTTTTCTTAATTTATTAATCCCCTACACGCTCCCAAAGTTTTGATACTTAAATTCCGAACACTCTGTATATTAGGATAATTATTATTTTTAACAAGTTTTGAAATTAAATCAGGACAATCCCTAAAGTAATTTAATATCTCAAAAAAATAACATCATAATTTTTCAGATTTTTTAAACAATTTTAAATGTCACCGGGGCATGGGTAGACAGAAAAATACCTTTGTAGATAAAATTCGGCCAACGCTCTAATTTTTTGCCAATTTTAAAATTTTTTCAATTTGCTCGAAATTGAATGAGCTAAAAGTCTATTTTGCGTAATTTTGATTACGGTCCAAAATAAAAATTACGGATTTAATGAAGTGAGCAGAAAAAATCAAAATTATACAATACGATAACGAATATTGACAGAATAGGCTTATAGCTTATTCAATTTCGAGCAAATTAATAAAAAAACTTCAAAATTGGTTAAGAATTAAAACCGGCCGAATTTTTCCGCCTACTTTGTGGAGTAAATTTAATAATGTTTTTAAATAGAATTTTTTAAAAATAATCTATTGACAGCCGTAAAATTTAATAATGTTTTTAAATGGAATTTTTTTTAAATAATCTATTGACAGCCGATAGCTATCAATATTATTATAAACTTGTAAAAGTTAAAATTAAAGTTATAGTTCAGAGAAAATTGGCAACGTTATAAGGATACAGCAGGTCATAGAAAGGTTGCAATATTTTTTTTCGATAAGTTTCGAAATACAGATTGTTCATCTAACGATTAATTTTTACTTATGAATATAACTATTTACGTTCAATCGCTCTACAAATAAGGCTGAGTTCCGAAACCCATAAAAAAAAGTGTTGCAACCTTTCTGTAACCGACTATACACATTGCGATGACAAGTGTTTCTGAATAAAAAATACGTAAGTAATAATAAATTTATTTCAAATATTATAAGGTTAAATTTTATAAAATATTTCAAATTTCTCATACAATCTCAAAAAGTTCTGTGCAAGTTCTTATGCAAATTAAATTTCTTGTCGTAGCGGTTTAAGTAAAGTGCTTTTATTTACATTTGGATACATTACATTTGTTTATATTCGATAACTTAGATAATGAATCGTTTTTTATTTTCCTTGTAAGATAATCTGTCATTGTATTCAATAATCAGTTTGATACCTCTTTCCGCGACGCGACGTCATTGACAGATGATTTTCAATTTGTTTACTAATTGCAAGCCGAACTGGTAATTTTTATCGGAATTCCACTCAGATACCATATTGATTGCCTTCCTTGACATCAATGTATCAGAGTGGAATTCTGATAAAACTTATCAGTTCGGCTCACAATTAGTAAACAAATTAAAAGTTGTCAATGACGCCGATCTACCTTGAAAACAAGAAATTTTTGGGAAAACGCGCGCGCATGTGTGTCATATTAATTAACTTTACTTTAACATCAACAATTTGTTTTCGAATATATTTTAGCACAATGTCTAATTGTAAACTTATATTTTTTTCTCACTTATGATGTTCTCTTCATAAATTTGTCAAAATAAAAATTTTGTCCTTTGAATAATACCAAGAAAATATTGCTAAAAAAAATACTAAAATAAGACTTTAGGATATGTACCATAATATAACAATAACTATCATCTTAATAAAAGAGGTACAGATACCAGCAAAAAGGGGGGACAGAACACACGTCGTTCGGATGGAATGTGCTTGACATTGAATAGTTTCACGGCTGAGGCTCAAAGACTGGGAGTGTCTTGCCTCTCACCAATTTATGGGGGTTAGGGGCATCCCCTTTCGAAGGCGTTTCGCCACTCACTTATTCCACGAAATCTCGCTAAAAATACGATGCTTGGAAAAGAGCCGATCGCTTTCAATTCGAAGGAGAAACAGCGATTTTAACATAAAGATTTAAATATATTGTATATATATATA
>NW_017305705.1:3263808-3277575 GCF_001594115.1 Trachymyrmex septentrionalis | reverse complement strand
TATATAAGAAATATATATAAGAAATATTTAATCATAATTATAATCGCGACGTAAAGTTAGTAGTATTTATATTAAAATAGCACACGTAAAAAAGATAAAAAAACTTACGTCATAAATGATAACTTTCCTGACATCACCACACTTCAGGCACTCGGATCGAATATCTTGCTGATATTCCAAGAGCAGTTGGACTTCGTTGTCAAAATCCTCCGGTGCGAAAAGATTCTTTATGATGACAACTCTTTCGCATTTCAGCGGTTCGCCTCGCATACGCTCCGGTCGCCAGTCGAACAATCTGTAAGCAAACAAAGTAAAAGTACAGAATGATAAGAATATTCTTATATGACAATAAAAATAGCATTTAGATTCAAATAAGCTATACAGAATTTGCGAGTTATCTTCGTGTCTTGGTTCATTGTTAAATGTCAACATATCCAGAAAATTACAGTTTATTCATCAGAATAAGAAGCAACCTGATATTAACGTTGGCATTTAACACTAGTATCGAGCAGTCTGACTATTTCTATTTTTTTATATTAAAATTATATTTTTTGTGCGAAAGATAGGATTTTGAAATATTTTTAATAATTATATCCTTTATACTCATGAAATATTTGCTTTTTTATCACTTTTCTTATTTTCATAATAATTCAATTGTTTAGTTCTTTTAATGGTATGGAACATTGGCATTTTTTTTGTTCTAGTGTTAACGATATTTCAAAACATGAAGATAAGCGCAAACCGCGTAAATTCTTTGAAGAGAATATCCGTAGAAATCTTAAAAGTATTTGGATTTTAAATTGATTGTAAATGTTTCCTCTGAGGACTCAAATCTATATATACATATATTCTTATTGATAATTACTTTATTCGAAACCATTAATAAATGGTATAAACGGTTTATCTTTGACTATCGTTCTTATTGATAAAGATATCAGTGGACTGATAGGATTCCACATCTGCCGATTCTTCGCATGATATCACGTCAGCACGCTGCTATCGTTACTGGAAGTGACGTTTCTCAAAGATTAAAGATGCCGACAAACGTCGCTGATACAGCACAAATTGGCGGCACCGAGCCGCATGGTCGAGAATAACTCGTCAAAGCTGTGAGAACAGTCGCAATGATCGATAAATCGTGGCTCACGATTCTCCTTCTTGGAATTACTTGAGAAAATGATGCCGATGGTTAGGATTATCATATCTGAATCACAAGAAAAGAGTACATATGTATACTTTTTTTAAAAAAAAGATATTACTTCGGAAGGTGGGGGATATAATTTTTATGCATTAAATGTTGGATATTTAATAAAATAAAATTTCTAAAACATGACTTTTTATTCTTATTAACATATTTTATAAATATAAAATTTTAGTAAACGACCACACAAGTTTTGAGATCTTAAAAAGAGTATATGTACTCTTAAAAGGGGTAACCCCACCGATGGGGAATGTTATGGTGCTAACGTAGATTCACGACGAGTGTCGAAAGAGTGTGTTGCTGCAAAGACTACTTCCGGTCAGCAAACGTGGGCCCGTGCGTATTCACCAATAACTGGTTTTCGCAAAGTTCAGGGCGTTGACCCTGCGCACGCGACCTACGCCGGATAACAAGAGGATGCTGCTAACGACGAAGGCGCGACAGAGATACGTCGAGATTGAGCAATGCAATGAAATATGATGACGCGAGAAAGTTAAAATCGATGTTAAAGATGAATCACACGATAAATGTCTTTGAAAATATTTTATTTGGAGCCCTATCCTATCATGACTGCAGGCTCTTGAATTATTATTATTATTCTTATTATACAACTTTAATTATTAATTATTATTACTTTCATTGTATCATTAGATATGTGCAAAAGCATCACGAATTTTAAATCAAACATGCTCGATCCTGAATCATTTAGAAATGCTCGACGTCACTTTCATCATTCGCGCGAAACAGTTACACGACACTGAAATACGCACGGGACGAAGTCAATGTCATTCAGTGCGATCGTTATACGTTTCGATTAACGGGTTAAGCCGCTGCAATCTGTCGGGAAGTGCGCCGTGCCCGTATAATTTTGGGTTGGTCTGTATGCAGACCGGCGCGGCGGACTAAATGCGGGTAATCGACGTGCGCAGCTGCCTTTGCCGGAACCGCCAACGCCAAGCAGTCTGGCGGCTGCAAACCCGGGGCCGATGGCAGTGCAATTATAAAGAGCCTTTACACACACTGCAACACGTGTTACACGAGGCATGCATCACGGAGATACACGAAGGGTTTTTCTGAATTACATGGTATCACGTATCATAAAATCACGCGTACAACGCGCTTCGTGATTCGAAGGCATCTCCTCTCGTGCTGTCTTAAACAAGCCGCTTGCGACACGCGTGCATCGCCGGTGCATAGAAACCTTAATAAGATGCACACGCGTGGCGGCGGATGCACCGTGGATGAAACGTATCTTGATCCCCCGGGGATACGCCGTCTTGCATGGACGCGAGCGAAAAGAGAGATGAATGGACCGGAGAGAAACCGAGGAGAAACGTGATCATTCCGATTTTGCAATGCGAATCACCGCGCACGAGTTATACGGAGCGTCTCGAAAGGAAGTGACATCACGCTTTCAGTCAATGAGCTCACGGGGCAAAGGAATATTTAGAAAATAAATATTTGTCTTAACGCAATCATATGGGTGTTTTAGAAATAGTTGGCCAAATTTTAGGAACATATTCCACTCATTGTGTAAGGATAAAAAAAAAAGTCATATAAATGTGGGTTCGGAAACGCTTCCTCTTTCCAAGTTATAAACAATTTTTTATTTTATACTTATACCTTTGTTTTATTTTATATTTACATCTATATTTTATCTTATACTTATATATCTATATTTTCATTACAGAAATTGCTGGAAATGATTTCCTTCCGCATCGATGCATGCTTCGCATCGATGTCGCGTGGATTGTCGAAGACGTTCCAAAATTCTCGGTATTTCGTATTTTTTCGTACGCAACAATAATATGATTTCGGAGTACTTCCACAATAGCAACAGAAGTATTATACACGAGGATCTTAAGATGTCCCCATAAATAAAAATCCAAAGGATTCAAATCAGGCCAAGCAATGGGTCCTCCTCTACAAATCCATCTATTGCTGTAATTATTATTCAGGAACTCTCGAGCAGTGAGGTTGAAATGTGCTGGAGCTCTATCATGCATGAACCACATTTGATTGCGTATCTGTAGTGGAACGTCTTTTAATACTGGAGGGAGTTGCGTTTCCAAAAATTGTCTGTAGTTGTTACCATTAAGTGTAGGAAGAAAAATCGATCCAAGAAGGAAATCTCTAATAATAGAAGTGTACAATTCATGAAACGTCAAAACGAGGCATGTCGTCCGACGTAAATACGTACAATTTAAATAAGAAATGTTTATAACTTGGAAAGAAAGCGTTTCCGAACCCATGTTTATATGACTTTTTTTCATCCTTACAATGAGTGGAATATGTTCTTAGAGTTTGGCCAACTACTTCTGAAATACCCTGTATATGTATACATATATCCAAGTGTTAACTGACATTAACCGTTTTAACGAACATTTAAGATAATTTATTCGTAAAATTTGTAGAAACTCACTTTTCCTGCATCTTCTTCTGTCGTTCCTTATCCTTTTTTTTTCTCTTCGGTTTCAACGCGGGATCATACTCGCCCTTCATTTGAAACTTCGCCCTCTGAACCGACAGTGTTTTTCCCCGGATTTGCGAACCATCTAAAATTTTCAATGCCAAATCCACCGACTCTACCTAGAACAGATATCAAATAATCGATGATAAATTGCAAATTGGTTAAAAATCATTCGAGAATCCACGAAAAGCAAATCAAAATGTTGTGCAGAAAATTTTTGCACGTCTTGTACTGAAAGTAATTAACGCAGGACGTAAAAGAGGCGGCGTTAATAGACTGCAGTTCCTAGTTATTGTGTCAAAGTAATGAAGGTACTATTGTTATCTGACAATGTGTTCGCGATAAAATTGATGATAAATCCATAGCAAAAATTGACGATCAATTTAAATACGTTTTATAAGCCGGCTACGCCCACGACAATCACTGAGTTTACATCGACAAAATAAATTCTAACTTACATGTAAAAGGCTCGACCATGGATTTATGAAATGGGCGTATTCTCGATTCAGTAGCTATTTAATTAAATGAATCTGTCCTTTTATTGCGTAACCCAATTTTCCCAACAAAATTTGTTAATTTAAATTTTCTTGTTTATCGAGGAAATCGTCGAATATAAATTACATTGTGAAACATATCATGAAATTTAGTGTACAAATGTACTTTTAAGTTATACTAGTAAATTAAATTTAATGTATCTATAATTGAAAAGTATATATTAGTGTACTTTTTCATAAAATTTTATGTGAATGTGAATGGAATTTAATGTTCATTTAATGTTTTTAATGTACCTGCTCGAAATTTGCTTCCGTTACATATGTTCCGTTAATGGTAAATATACTTTTTTCAACAGTATGGAGGGGGGGGGGAGAGAGAGAGAGAGAGAGAGAGAGAGAGAGAGAGAGAGAAAGAGAGCACGTAAAATACTTAAGGATATTTCATACATATTTTCAAAATGATAATAAAATTATGAAAAAATTACAGATTATTCTAAATCACGTTTAAAAATAATATGACAAATTTGGTGACGATTAGTAAACCTACTATCTGGATTTATACTATCCGGTTTACTATCTCGATTTAATACATAGTATTTTGTTAATCTGTGCTTTTAATAAAAATATATTAAAAAATGTGATAATGTATTATAAAATGTATTATAAAATAAATGATAAAAATCTCAATTTTTTTAAATATAAGTCCATTATGTATTCAAGATTATTTACGTAGAGTTACATTACAATGCATGAATTAGTTATCCAGTAAATAAAGAAAATATTTATTTGTTCTATATCTTTGTAACTAATCAATGAATAAAAATGAAACTTTGCATAAATTATTTTGAAATATTTAAAGTACTTATAAAAAAAATGTAAATTTTTTATCATTTTTTAAATTTTAATTTTCAACCATAAAAATAATAATACATAAAATAAATAAACCACAAAAATGTGTTATTAAATAAAAATGTCTTATTCACACAACTTTCATATGTATATCGTTTTTTTGAAATGTAAATATTAAACATACTTTCAAATTTAATTTTCTTTGCAGGGATTGTACGTCTAATATAATACATCTTTAACATTTGAAGGCACTTTTAATAGGAACTTTCTAAGTTGTATTACGCGAAAAAGAAAAATATTTAACAGAACTTTATTAGCAGCATATATAAAAGAGGTAAAAAAAAACTATGACTCTAAAGAGATCAGAAGATTAAAAGTAAGCTAAAATTAAACGTAAGTTCCAAACCTAAGCCGGCAACTACGGATTACATCGTCAAAACTAAACTATATTTCTTAATGGCTTCAAAGAAATCCTATGGAACTTTCGTATATGGACAAGTCATAAAAACGTAAATAACTTATCGTTTCAATACACATTTGTGGAGACTAATACACACACATATATATATAGATCATCAACTGTATTCGCAAACATTCTAGGAATTATTTTGAGCTGTTACACCATCGTTTGCGTTTTGAACATTAGATGTGTCAAAAAGCGTATAATATATGTATCAGAAATAGCGAAACCATTTCAGAGCAGTAATGGTATCACGCTTATTTACAAAACCCATAAAACCTAAGCAGCTTAGCGCCATTTTAACCGTGACTTCATGCCATTCATAGATACTATGAATAGGAAATAAGGATTTGCCAGTGTCTCTCTTTTATCGAAAAAAGATACGACAAATAAGAGCAATGCTTCTTTTATATAAGAACGGAAATTCTTAGGGAAAAAATGCTTGATGACATCCGGCGAGATAAAATTCTGCCAGCCTTGAATTCGGTGGTTGAATATCTCGAGACAGCCTGCATAATGCAGCAACTGGTCCTTGTTTCATATGCATTTGGCGTGATAATGCGCGATGAGGCAAACGTGACTAGAATGTTGACTATCTAAATATGCACACAGAGCGATGTCACGACGAAGAATGACGTAACGATCTCCGAAACAAGTCTCCCTTGTAAAGATGACCTAAAAAATAGCTTCCCTACTACACGCTCGATATCTTTAAGATCGAGAAATCGAGCGGAGGCTATTCCGGGAAGTATTCAAAGGCGATCGTAATGATTTACCGTCGCGCGTCGACCCACTTAGGCGAAATTCTTAGGTCCAAAATGATCCCCGCCGCGCGTCTCCTTCTACTCTACTATTTCAACATATCTATCAATCGTTGAAAATAAGAAATAATTTTGACCATTTGTAAAATTGCTACAAATCGAGAGTTTATGGCTAATTTCATAGCAATACCATGATATAAGAAGATGTATCATTCCCGAGGATGCGCACTAAGAGAACGAATTTGAGGCCAAAATTTGATTGGTTGTTTCCAGTATTATTATCGCCATTATGCGCAATGATACATCTTGCATTCTTACATGTGCAATACAAGCTTCGCGAAGAAAATTACGTAGAAAAAAAACACAACAGTTACAATTTTGGTATTTGTATTCATCATTCATATAAGAGTTCTAGACTCAAGGATATCTATACAAGAATCACGTAAACACACCTTAAGAACCTGCGGACATAAAGGGTTCTCGCCGTTCCTTTCATGCATCATCCTGTAACACCCACGCGCCAGACAACTCCAAGGTTCCATTCTTTTTCTTTTAACACGTCTCGCTTTCGCTTAGCCCTTAGCTGGTGGGACGCGAGCGGAAAGCGACGTGAACTGTTGACGTCATCATCTCCGCACAGGGCTTGCAAAAGTAATTTAAACGGGGAGATCCCCTTTCTCAATTCCTATCGCATGATCTGTCTCACGTCACGAAACCAGTATTATTTCCCGCTGCAACCCGTTTCCTGCGTGGCTCTGATACACAGACAAGGCATTTACGCGATGTCAAGGAAGTACAAATCGTGCAATTCGTAATAATTATTTTCCTCTATTAAGGTCAACTTCTCGGAAATACTTAACTTAAACGAGCATTTTGCTAAACAAGATTAAGGAGGAGAAAGCACAGCTATCCGTACGTCGACTAGGCAACACGTGAAATGGTAATCTGTATGGTCGACATGTAGACATAGATCATCGTCGTTCGCGCGTAAACGCCCAGCAGTGATTAAAATGCCGGTTCTGTGGGTACGATTCCAGTCTTTCCAGATCCGTAACTTGGCCGTGGCAGCTACCAATGGGATTCGACTTATTGTCAGGCTCCTCGACCACCCAGACACAGCTCCCGCGGTCATCTCGCAACGCGGCCTATGTTAGATCACCACAATTATAGTATACCCTCGCATCCAGTTCACGTTAAATTACACGTGTTCTCTTCCAGTCGATGTGTACGCGCGTAACACATGTTACAATCATCAGTGACGCAGTCACGCGTCTTGGGGAAAATATTCTCACATCTTACAGGCAAGACATTCAAATTCATCGTTGATCTTCAACAAACACTGTTAACACGTTTGCACAGACAGTGTGCATAAATGTTGCAATAAAAGCGTACGTTCATTAAGGCTTTTCGCTTTTCACGACTGTCCATCTATACGTGCTAATGAGCTTTCTAGTTTCCCCTCCGTGTAGTCACTAGCTAACGTACTAAGAATACATAAATTAGACAATTACGTGACTGCTCGCGAGTGTGCTTCCCGATAAGATAAGTTTCTCCGAATATAAACGTCGTGATGTGATTTTCTTGCATGACTAATGCAACGCGTAACTGATTAACTGATGTAATTGCATTTAATATATCGATTTAAAAATTCATAGAGATAATTTAATGAAGAACATCAAGCTGTATCATAGTACGAGAGATGCTTAATAGATGCAAAACGCTACGTATGTATAGAAGATAGCATCTGAAATATCCATTTATCTGCATATAACGTTGATTAATGGCGAACGACAAGATTTCGAGGCGCCATGGATCATCGTTATTGTGAGATGTCGTGTATCTAACATGCTTCGGAACGAACACTGACGTTCCCTCTAAGCAACTATAGTTAGCCGACGTCTATTATCATTACTGTACTGGCGCCCGGCCAAATTTCTCGCCGAGATGCATTAAATACCGTGGCTACGCACGCGACGTGACAATTCATTAAAACTTTTAAGAACATGATTTGAAAAAAATTTTTTTTTCAAAAATTTTTTTCTTAAATAAGGAAGAAATGTCCTCGTCGATTATCTTTCCTTGCAACTCTTGGCTCCGTTAACGACACGTACTTCACAGTTCTACATAATTCGCATTCCAATAACCGCCGCAACATCCGTGAGTAAAGAGACAGGTTGAAGTGCAAGGCTGAGGAACGCATTGAAGAAGATTCACTCGAGACAGGTGGAAAGAAGCTGGCGACGGAAGAAGATCATTTGAAATTCCGTTTTGACTCGAGCGTAAAAATCTAATGCATACATAGCAATATCTCATTGCTTTCTTAACTCATGATGTTATTTTTGCTATTTTTAGACGCAAAAGGGAACGAGGGCTAAATGATAAGACGTGTTGACGCGTTGAATTAAACGCGGCGTGAAGTGTACGACGAGAACGGGTACATTACACGAAACGCTGACTCAACTAAAGGATCATACTGTATTATCATTAAAATGATTGCATGGTTGGTGCTACGCCTACGCTATTGACATTTAAGATCGTGGTTGTCCCACTAATTTGCATCGCACGAAATTCCAGGGATGAGTCAGCCAATTACACTCGATGATCGCGCATGTAAGCTTTATTACATCGTGGCCGATTTACAGTTACGGTATAACCGAACGTGTCATCGCAAGAGATGCGTACGCTGAATTTTTAATAACCCAATTTGCCTCCGCGAAATTATCACGCCGGTCAAGAGATCTTTAACTTAAAGAGTTGTAACGAGTTGTTATATGAAATTCTTAGCAGTTTTTAATGGAAAGAATTTAAATCGAAATATTCGACGGCAGATACAAAGAAGGCTGCAATTTAAATTTGATAAAGTGTTTTTCTCATTAGACATGCGACGTTCATTACAAAATAATTTCTTACTCTTGCTAGATAATAATATATCGATGTATCTTACAGCCTTATATTATCTTGAGTAGTACCAGGTAGCATCCGGCTTCCCTTGAGATGTGTATTTTGGGATACATTTCACTTTGCAGATAAATGTCGGGAAGCTGGAGGATGTTTCTCGAACTAACTACAAGAGTAGAATTTTGATCGATAATTTGCGCTCAAATTAGAATAAAATAACTTTTTACAACGTAATGGATGCTGGACTTATTTAAATAAAGAGGAATCTGTTTATATATCCCGTAGATACTGAATTATCCAATCTCACAAAGAGTAATTCGTTTGATCTTTAACATATTAAAATATCATGCATTGAGAGATCCTGACCTGACCTTGCAAGTTCTGGCAAGTCATTCATTTAATATTTATTTCTTATCTGATTTCCGTCTTCTAACGAGACGAGCACATCTTCGCCTTTATTGTATCCTATCGCGAAACTACAAAGTTTCCGCGATAAAACCGTTCCCATATTAGGCGCAGTGTGTCTCTTTTCATACGAGACGATACTACGCGTTGCGAGCGCATATACGCGCGGCACATTTTGCAAAACCGGTTTCCAGAATTCCGTAAGATCTGAAGTGCGCACGAGCGTATATACGGATGCGCTCATAAAAATTGTCGTTTTGTTTCCCATCGTACATATTTGCGCCGCGGGCGAGCACAATTAAGAACTGTTAACGCTTCGGTATTTGACTAACGACAAACGTCGCAGAAATTACGGCTTTGTAAATTGCTAATTTACACCGGCAAAATTTCTCCGTAAAAAAAAAAAAAACGTCTCATGAATGGATATGAGCATCGTCAACGGCGAAACGTCTATCACCTCGACCTTTCCTCCGGCTATTGACGACTAAGCGATTGAAGATGCTGAATGAAATGTTACTTACTTCATTTAGCGATCAATAAAAATTAACATTTCTTTACAAATATTCTCTATGTACGTTGGATATCCTACGTGGAAAGAACAAACTAAATATTTACTAAATGTAAACATATATTTCTATTTGATTACATTTGATCATGAGACCATTTGATTTTACTATCATTTTTTATAGAGTAAATATTTTTTTATTTACTGTAAATAAATATTTAATTATGTATTGAAAAATGTTAGTACTAAAAGAAATATTATATGTATTAGGATTGAGTAAATTTTGTTCTCAATGTGTCAGTGTAGATACAGATCTAAAAATAATTTTGTTGGATCAAAATAATTACGTAGGAATCTCAAGCATGACGAACAATGTTGCAAAAGGTTTTAACATCTAGCAATTAGTTTAAACGTTCTACATAATTATTTTGATAGTCCAACAAAATTATTTTTAAATCTATATAGCTAGTTAAATTTTTAGATACTTCAGCAAAACCGTCCGTTGCGTGCATCTTTATAGGATGCAGTTTTAATGATGTATGATCTTCCCGCCGCGCTGCTTCGAAAGCATCGATCGCTTCCTTTTGCGGTAAATGCACGTAAAAGAAAAACGCACCCGCTTGTGAATCTAGTCGGAACAGCTTCAGTCAGATCGAGCTCCTGATGGTTCGATTGCAGTGGTAATAATAGTTAATTGTTTGCACACTACACGATTAAATTTTGGGAGATCAGTGCATTCCAATTTTTCTCAGATATTATCGAATACATTATCAAGTAATATTTCAATTTCACTTACAACTTACTCTTCTATTCTTCGAGAAAGATTTAGAAAACACGTAACGTACATCGATACACGATCTTGCTTAATATGAAAACTTGATCTAAAATTACGATCATTTTCTTCATTTACATTTTTAAGTTTTGCATATACATATGTGAATATGAAATATTGAAAATGAAATCTAATTTATAAAAAACATGGTAAATATTTATTCTATCTTAAATATTAATTTTAGATATCACAAAAAGCACACTTATGCTTAAAAACCTATTAATTCGTAAAGTTAGTGTATGAAATTCATGAATGTGGAAGTTCAGGAAATTTGCGTATTAATAAGATTATTCAAGCGTGAAAAAAAATGAGCTAACTCTATTAAATGACTAACTCTTGACGTAATATTATTACTCTTTTAAATGGCTGATTAGACGTACCATTACAGTGACGTAAACTATGGTGACGGTGATTCTCAAGCCATAAACATGATCACTGTATCTACATCTCCATAATGCCTGACGTAATATCTAGAATTACTTGAATCTGTCAATCGTACCATTGTGATTTCAGGCACGCAGTCGTCAGCCCACCCCAAATTGCAATTCCGCGAATTGCAGCATTCCCGGTGTACCTTTCAAAGCATCAGGAATGCACAAATGAAACGCCGTCATAGTAGTTCATACGTAACATCACTCCCATCGTCATCCGCGAAAACACGGTCTGTATTTATGTGTGATAAAAAATGAAATAAAAATCGTGCTTTGATGTCACAGGCGTACAAAAAAGTTTTTCATTCCAACATTAAACGCGTAATATATTTAAGTACATGATTTAACTGTGATTGAACATGCGATATTCAAAAGTTTTGCAATATTCAAAATATATTATTATATTAATACTCCATCATAATCATCATCTATTATAAGCTATCATTATTTATTTTTACTGCACGATACAAGGCGTATGCAAAAATAGCTATCTCTCGTACGAAGATGGAGAGAAACGTGGATTTATCTAAATTATGCAACCGCGATAGCGACTAAGGGCGTCGTATGGAGTGCATAATAGTTATCACAAATGTGCAGTCGGTGTATTTTTCAGAGATAAAATACAACAGACACGGCATTTCTGACATTTGCAATGCGATAGTCAGATTTTCAGAATACATGATATATTTTTCGAGTATCGTACCATATTCAACATGTTTTTCGTACTGCTGAATCTCCCTAAGCGATAAGCCAGTAAGAATAATTAAGTTTAAGATTCGCGAAGTCTGATTCGACGGTGGCAAATTACGCTTTTAACCTCGCGATATCTTAGATTTATTTACTGACATTTCCTGCTATTCCTTACTACATTCTAATCAGCGCCATTTAAACGTTGACTCTCCAAAAGATACTATCGAACGATAGACGTTAATGCACCCAATTGGCAGGCTGCCACTAAATGGAAACGCTCGTCTGGTAGATCTCGTCTCGATGATATTTTAGAAGTGTATATACGCCCAATTTGAGGTCGTCACGCTTTCACAGTATTCTCACATCGTTCACTATTATGTATATAAAAATTGAATTTATCAATGGCCGAATCATGTTCTTTCATTGCTTACAATTACAAGTTGCATATAATCATTGTAAGTAATAGTTGACTCCTCATCTAAACATAATTTAATGGTTAAGCAAAATTATAAGAATCGCGGTAAACAAAAATGTCGAAAGTTGAATCATTTTTCCATATAGCTTGATTAACGATGTATTAGACGTATAGCGCATGCAAAGAAAATTACATTTTTGAAAGTATATTTAATATTTACACTTCAAATAAACTGTATACATATGAAAGTTGTGCGAATAAGATTATATTTTTGTTTAATAACACATTTTTGTAGTTTATTTATTTTATTTGTTATTATTTTTATTGTTAAAAATTAAAATTTTGAAAATAATTTAAAAATTTACATTTTTTTATAAGTAGATATTTTAAATATATTCAAAATAATTTATTAAAGTTTCATTGCAATTTACTGATTAGTCACAAAGATGTAGAACAAATAAATATTATATTTTGTTGATTTACTGGACAACTAATTCGTGCATCGCAAACTTTACGTGAATAATCTTGAACACATAATGTACTTATATTTAAAAATTGAGATGTTTATCAATTATTTTATATAATACATTTCCATATATTTTTATTAGAGTACAGATTTAAAAAATACCACTATTTATTAAAACAACTTATGATTTAAATAGTAAGCGCTTATCAAATTTGTCGTATTATTTTTGTGTGAACGTGATTTAGAATAATCTGTAATTTTTTTCATAATTTCGTTATCATTTTAAAAATATATATAAAACATCTTTAATTCTATACTATTTCAAATTATGAGCGCTATAGATAATGACAGTCTTTGCATATATTATTTCGTGAATTATGTCCCTTTTTGCATAACTAACTCTACGTCATTTGATGCAATAATAATAATTCGGTAGTTCTAATTATTCACAGAATTCTCATTGCTGATAAAGTGCTCTCGGCATTGAGTGGTCTGAAATCTTCTCTTACTTTGTTGCAAAGTTACTAATACTTATTCTACGCTCCGTTTTACGATAGTAATATTGAGCGCAATGTGTTGAGATACTTCAGCTTTGTTGACGCGCAGTTTCTCAAACATTTTGCGAGTAGTCGTCGCAGTTTCATTGAGTTTGTTCAACAATTCCTACATCGTTGACGCGTAATTATCGCACACTCTATGCTTGCTAAGTTCATATATCCTTGAGTTTTAAGACGGTTTGGTGATTATTATGCAAAGCGCGAATAGAAGTCATTAAATCGTACGCGTTCGTATGTACAACGATAAATTCCGCTATTTCGAAATCGTCTTAATCAAGGCAAACGTTAGATATTAAAAGAATGCAGATTTAAGAATGATCTATGGCATTTTTG
>NW_017305705.1:3256144-3263708 GCF_001594115.1 Trachymyrmex septentrionalis | reverse complement strand
TATTTTACAAGAAATTTTTTCACAAAAACGTTTCACAGGTAATTTGTAAAATAAACACAATATACAAAAGCGCGAATAATTCGCAGCTACTCCATGAATAACTACGCGAAATAAACTCGCTTTAAATGAAATCGGGGTAAGCCAGACAAATTCAGTGTACGACAGATCCATAGCTCCTTGGGATCGAGAAAAGGATCGCGGTAGCGTCTGGCGATAGGGGAGGCGCGAGAGAATTCCGCTCGTAAGCTCGGAGCGCGCGAAGGTACGCGCCAAGCGGAATGGAAGCGGCGGCTTCAGTCGGCCACGAACCTCCGTCGAAGAACGGTCCCCCATCGTCCAGATCGACGAATAGTCTGGGTATATCGGTCACGATAGAGATATCTACGACCTCGCCAAAAAAGGACGAAGGGTGCGAAAGTCGGGTCCTTTTTTCTTCTTCGTGCGACTCTGCGACTTTACGAAACTGCGATTACCAATGTGTAAAATTGAAAACGCAAGGCGAGGTTGAAGAAACGAGAATGAGGACGATCCTGCATGCGTATTGCGACTTCTATATTGTGTACCTCGGCGAATAAAAGACGTGTGAAGTAGACATGTGGAAGTGTTGGGCCCTGTTTCTGTGTGTCGCAGGTAATTAAATTTAAAGTGCGCTAAGTGGATTAAGCAGATCGCGGACGATCCCAATGAAAGGGACGATCCGGAGTATGGGTGAGTGGGTAAACATAGAGAGAATCCAGCGCGCGATGAATCCGAAAAGTAATAGGTAATAAAAGAGATGATTATACGTTTTTGAGAGAGAGATGTGAATTATAGTAATGAAAAATTTGCGGGATAAAGTATTAAAAAAAATATCCGCAGAGTGGCAACTTACGATGGATACCATATTTGGAAATCGTATTGAAACAATGAAATTACAGTAATAAATAGTCGTTTAACAAGAGAGGATCACGATGCTGCCTCCCTCATCAATTATGATTCCCATCATAATAGCACAATTCGGTATTATTATATAATTAACCTGTGTTTAACCTCACGGTTGATCCATTACTTTATGTAATTTTGCTTGTTGCCGAAATGTAAACTTGTATCAATTAATAAGAAATAATCAATAAATAATCGTATCTGAATTATAACATCTATTATAATTTCATAAAAAATTTTTCGACAAATTTAATCATTATTTAATTATTATAAATTAATAGAAATTACTTAATATAAATTAATAGTTAACGGAATATTAATTTGCAAATTTAAAAGTACTGAATGTAATTGAATATATAATTGATTATATTTAGAATATAATTCAAACGTAATCGTCAACAAATATCTTCCGACGCAAAGACACTATTGAGCTGTTTGTATCTATTAGCAGTTACGAGCTTTGCTAATTGGCAGCCTAATGACTCTTCCAATATAGATCGGTAGTTACGATAATATTATACAATATGTAATTGTTCTGTGCATGAATATAAAGATTATGTGATAATATTGCTAATAAATAACTATAATTTTCAATTTTTAACAAAAATAAAAGTATAAATACAGCAAACATAAAACAAATAAAAACTTCGCGAAAATCTGTTATATAGAACTATAAGCTAATATTATGTTCTTACAAGAAAATTTTCTATTCTGCAAAAAGTGCTTTGATTATTAATCCTGTTTAATCTGACGTTGTTTTATTCACATTTTTCTTGAGAAAGTCGACTTCAATGCTCCGCTAAAGTTCGATAAAAGCTTGAAGCGAACCTTAAAAGAAATGCATATTTTATATGAAACGTATGTGAAATTTCTGCACGTAAGATTAAACGTTACTTACAAGTGAAATGTTGCGCAGACAGTTTTGGGACGCGCATATTTTATCGGTGCATTTTCTGATGGAAACCGCAAATATATTAACGATCGAAACACATGTCCTAGTTCAACAGACATGTAGTTTCTGAACAGATGTAACGATTTATTTTCGCGAGATTGAATCTAGGCGGAAACGATCCCACCAGAATGGTATCATCAAATCAGATCTGTGGCGAGAATAGCTTTGGGCACGATATTATAAAATGCTTACGATCGTAAATATAAATTGGAAAACTCAAAATTAGTCAATGGTATAAAGATATTATTATAAAGATATGTATGTCACATTGGATCGTATAATTTGATAAAGCTTATTTCATAATAAAAATGATATAATTATTCAACAATTAGTTATAGTCGAATAATCATAATCCTTATGATTTACGACGAATAAAAAATTTTAATTCATCTGAATCAATTAACTTTCTTTGACAACGTGATGAATAAAAATCAAAAGTTAATTGATCAGATACCGATAATAACAGTTCATTCGTGAAAGTGACGATAAATTCTGGAAATATGAGAAGAATGTCCACCCAAGGGACCGAGGTTTAGCCTTGTGCCATAAACGTTGTATGAATGAAAGTGCAAATTGTAGGCTGACATGCACCATAAATATAATTTCCTGTCGCGACTATCGGTATCAGTCGATGGTTAGACGAGCTTGAAAATATCGGATAACTCGCGGGACCTTTCTTTGAAGGTTAAAATACAATCATAATACAACGCTATCGATAATGGATGCTGTAAACGAGAATTATCAACTTTAACTACAATTTTAACTTTGAGGAATTCTAACTATAGCTTCAACATACGTTAGATATTTACGCAAGTTTATCGACTACGACCCGTAATATTTGCAATTCGTAACTATGTGACAGTATTTACACGTTCGTGTAAATTCGCTAACAAAAATGACGCTATATTTACTTGGTATTTTTTCGTATATTCTATTTTTTTTCTTCAATATAAAAATATCAATCATTTAGGAATTCAATAATTCGTATCAATTCTAAAAAACGATTATATTTCTATAATTATCTATAATTGCGTCCATGAAAAAATCCTTTGCGTGACTTCTTATATATATGGTTGAATATTTATGTGAATAAGCTGCCGCTACTTCCACAGTATTTTCTGCCACTAACGCAAAAGTTATTTTAGTATCAGGCAGCAGTTTGCGCACCTGTGATAAGAAGTATATGTTACAATAAGGTGTGCAAATCGAGAAAAAAATTATTTCTGACACTCACATAAATACGTTCCTAAGAAAAAAATTCTGATGAAAGTTTTTTTTATTTAATTTTTAAAAAAATTGGAACGTAGAAAATCTAATTTCATACTCGTATCAAATTATGTTTTGCAAAAACTAGGAGACTAGGATGAATTTTCACATTAAAGATTTAAATACGGCCTCTCGGAACCTGAATTTCCCGCTGAAATGAAATATGCAACATACGTGCTGCCCATCTCGTTTGTTATGTCTCGCATTTTAAAACAAGTCATATATTGTAACGTCCAAAGCTGCAACAAACTTCAGCATAGTTTGCAAATTCACGTACAACTAAACGCGTAGTAAATTCTGGCAAAGGATATTTCGTAAAATTTATAATAAATTACAATGTTCTTAGATTAAAAAAATTATTATAATTATGTTAACCAAGTAATTATAATTATTTTAACCACGATTAAAGCATGCCTCCGCATAATTACAAAGCTCATTCAAATTAATACATGCGCAGTATTACATTCAATCGATGACTAACTAAAATTGATCACACTGTAATTAAGAGGCGTGCAACTGTTGACAGTGCTATTGATTTTTATTATTCATAGAAACCAGTTCTCGTAGAATTTTGATGTGTGTAAACATGCATTTGACTGCTTCAAAACAGGCTTTCAATGCAATCACTGTGCTTTAACATGCACTCCGGGCATTAACTAACTCCGATTAACTATCTGATACCGATCCATTTACATCTGTGGTCTATATATCACATTTGTACATACATAATATAATAATTTAACACCGAAATTCTACCAGCAATTAAATATCTAAAAAAATAATAACATAAATATATAACATAAATTTAACTTATATTTAGAATAAAACAACATACTATTTGCGCTTCTAGCAATATGAATGATTCTGTCCAAAAAGTGCATAAAATAAAACAATTTAACGGAACAAAAAATGTCGAATATCATCATAGGTTCAATCTCTACTTGAAAAAGTAAGTATTTTTAATGCGTTATTTTTATGAGTATTTCGTAATCTCACGTTAGCCGTTTTAGCTCATTACGAAGGTAATAAAAAAAGAAAAAAGAATGCGCAGCTAAAGTTGCTTTCCAATTCAATAACCTCGCGTCATTTATTATCGAGGTCGAAACAGCTGATATCAGGATATTAAGCGGTTACGTTATTCCGATTTAAGTAATTTCACGATTTAATAGAAGGCTATTAGAGGTTTAATACTCTTTTTCCACTTACTTCAATTTGTTTACCTTGTCGATTTATCCGCGCTAGAAAATTGCTGTGGATTAGATACGAGCTTGATAGAAGCGCTCGATTCTTTCACATGTAATTGTCGTGCGAACAAGAATGTGTTTTCCATATTGGAAGTCTGCGGGCGGAAAGGTTAAATCTCTGGTATTTATTAATAGTCATACGATACTGGTTGTGTATCATAAATGGAATTTATGGTGACATGCGCGCCACAAGGTTCGTCTACGCGACGATGACTCACAAAGATGGATCTTTGAGTAATTAATTGGACACACATAACAAATAACCATTTCTAATATATCATTGATACACCGTTTACACATAAATTTTCGTAACAGCTGCGACTATTAATTTGTAATAAACTGGTGTGTTGGCACACACCAGTTGGACAAATCCTTCCGCTACAATCTTTCGCAGAATTAAGTCGCGAATTGTACATCCTTTTCGAAATTGTTAAACCTTCTCAGATACGGAAGTTACAAAAGTCTTTAACATCTCTTGAATCAATTCTATTTTAAAATCTTTGTTAATACGGTTCGATCTGACATTTCAATTATAGATAACGGTGCCTATTGTATGCGCACATCAGTATCGCATATCGTTATCGTAGAAAGCTGCTCTATTTATGCCGGTCTATTTCATCCAAAGGATCTGTCACGCCCTAAACATTTCAATCAATCAAATCGAATGTTTCGTAGATAAATCATTAAAATTATAATGAATAAAGTTCGTTTTTTTCCTTAGTAAGAGCCATCAATATAATGTGCTTCTTTACCTTTTTTTCTCGCCAGATAAGTAAAGTCTACAATATCGCGTAAATATACACCTGAGACGAATACATATGAATACAAAGATAAAATTCATGATTTATAAGTTTACCTCAGATTACAGAAGTTGTACGATGAAACGCGGGTGTGTCCTCAAAATAGGACATTTACATTTTAATGATAAACCTGAGAACGCTGCGAATCTGATGTCATACGAGATGGAGGATTAAATAACCTATTTTACGAAACAATGCTCAACAATTTAATGATCGATAATACTCGTATATCTATGACGCTATGAAATGGTGTGGCGCCTAGTCATGCTTGAACCGCAGACAGCATTACATAATATTTAAATTCCATTCAAGGCCACGGAACGAAAATGTATTCACTTGGAACATATATTAATTATGCGCAGCATATATTATGCACGTGAAAAAGATAAAAATATGCATTTCAAAATAGTGAGATTTATCAAAACATAAAATTCGTGCCAAAATAGAGAACTGTTGAAAGTTACTGTCAAATACAAACGAAGTCGAATATATCTTCGTTTTATGCTATTTTGCGTATTCCAATATAATTTGAAAAGTTCTGGCTCTCTTCTTCAAAGAGTTCTAAAGTGATATATTTTCAAAAGAATTCTAACTATTATAAAAAAAAAAATAAAAATATACTGGGTGTTTCAAGATCTCTGAGTCAAACTTCAGAGGACGATAGATCTCACAGAAGATTTTTGTTAAGGAATCTGTATCGTCCAATGCATTTTTAAGTAACTAGGTGTCCAGTCGCATGCACACCTGATGTCTGACAATAGTAGTTCACGTCCTTTGATTTTACTTTTGCAAAAAGACACAAAAAAAGCAAAAACGTCAACCAGTATTATCACGCACAATGCTACCTCTCGATCGATTGCCTTACAGCCGATCCAAACAAGGACACGTAGTTTCTTAAAAATACGTCGGAGAAAACGGGTTTCTTAACAAAAATTAAAAAGAATTAAGTTGATTCTTTCGGTAAAATTTACCGTCTCCTAAAGTTTATCCCAAAGAATCCTTATGTAATGTGCGTCAACTATTGTTATTTTTATCACAAAAATTAGTCACTTTTTTGCCTTCAGTTAGAATCAATTGAAATCATATAAAATATATTGAAATTATCGTACGTTAAATTATTTCAGCGGTGTTTTTGTCGCTTTAATCGATGGAACTCTTTCTAAACCTAATTGAGAACTCTTGAACTCTTCAGGGGCAATCAGAACTCCGTTTATTTTTTCCAAATTTTGAAAAAGTGGGACCAGCTTCACAAATGTCTAAATTATCTACTAAAGTTTTTTTTATTCCTCTAAGATTCTTAAGATATATTTCCAAATATCCGAAAATAAAACTTATGAAACTTTCACAATTTGACAAAATATAATGATTAATCATATCTAATTTCTTTTTTCTTTTAGGTTTATCTTCGGCCATTTTGGAGGCGCCAAACTTTGATATTAGTCCTTTGACTAATCAATCCGTAACGTTACGACAGCATGAACCCGTGAGAAGATTCGCATGTCCCGTGGGATTCTTTCGACTGAAACGATTCTGTTATTACCTCAGCGCCGGTACAGCACCATGGAGAGAGGCGTACTTTCACTGCAAGGACAGAAATGCCACTTTGGCAATATTGGACAGAAATGGAAAGGACAAGATGCTAAGGAAATACCTAATGGGGGATCAATTTAGTGAGTACAAGCTATTCTTTTTCTCGTCTAATTGTTAAATCATTCAATTTTTGTCTAATTCTACAAATCAACAGCGAAATTGGAGCGATGGATCGGAGGAATTTTCAACTGGCAACAAATGGCTTGGGAATGGGGTGTAACAGGTGAAAAGATGGTTTTCCAGAGTTTCGGGAAAATGGAACCTGGGAGATCCAAGAAGTATGCATGGCATTGTATCATAATGGATCCTGTTTTAAAATATAAGTGGAGCGCAAGGAGTTGTATGGAACGGAAGCATTATATATGCGAAGTACCCGCCGGCCGTTTAGGTGAGAAATGTATTCGAAATATTCAGCAGGAAAAGCTTTCATAATTTTACTGATATAAATGTAACGAAATTTATCCACATTTTTGCTTTTTCAGCCAGAAGACGCAAGAAGTCGCAAGATCCCTTCGCGCCGCAAAACCAAAGATTAAAGCCTAGAAAAAAGGGCAAAAAGTACTTAGACGAACAGAGGAAATCAGATGAAAGAAAGAAGAATCGATCAAATTCAAGAAGAAATTGGTTGGATCAAGGAGAGAATCAACAATGGGCCCACGGTGTCAAACTAGGCTCGCGACCACCTTCTAAGTACTAACATCTTCATATTAAACTATGTTTAATATAAAATATCGCTTTAAAAGTTATTAGGAAAACATATAAAAAGTTTTAGGAATATATATGTATATGTG
>NW_017305705.1:3253150-3256044 GCF_001594115.1 Trachymyrmex septentrionalis | reverse complement strand
AAGCAACGATTTGTCGGTGGTTTGCCGAGTTTAAACGTGGTCGTACCGACACAAATGACGCGGAACGCTCGGGTAGACCTGTGGAAGCTGTGACACCGGAAAATGTGAGTGAAGTGATAAAAATTGTAATGAAAGATCGTAAAGTGAAGCTCCGTGAGATTGCTGAGATGACACAGATATCATATGGAAGTGTATTTACTATCCTTCATGAAAAATTGAGCATGAAAAAGGTTTTTTCCAAGTGGGTGCCGCGATTGCTTTCGATGGAACAAAAAAGATATATATATATATATACACTTAGCAATTTAAATTTTCTATAATTGATAATTTTCATACAATAATTTTTACAATAATTTTTGACAGTATGAAGATGATGCCTAGAGAGCGTACACGACATCATTCAAATAGAACCCGTGTGCAATCAACTGTGCCAAGGGTAGCCCAAGTACTCCCGCAAGGACGAGAATATGGCGCATTTTTAGCCAACGGATATGGACATCAATCCCAGAATTTAGCGGATATGAACAACGTTCTTTCACAGTTTCATAATAAAATAAACGACTTCGCGCGGGAGGAGATTTTGTTGAAGCCGTGAAAGAAAAATTGAATCATTATATCATAATTATATTTATAATTGCAGCTTTGCTACTGCTCTGTTACATAATATACGCCTCTAAGAGAAAAGCCACTTGAAAGATAAACTTTCACTACAACGACACTGTTGAACTGCCAACGTTATTTCATTATAATTTATATTATTTGGCTGTTATTGTAAAAATTAATTTTGCAAACCGTAAAAAGTTAGTATAATTAAAATTAATCTCAAAATATAAAACTTCCTTCAGATTCCTCTGTCCAAATATTGAAGTTTCTAAATAGAAGCTCTATTGATGTACTAATTAATGATCAGAATATAATTGTAGCCATCGCATTCGATACTATTACTGACATCTAAATATTCTCGGTGTACTTATCTATATTGTAACATCATTACTGAAAATCAATCATCGTCTCTCTATATCTTCTTCTAGTTCAGTGATTACTTTGCTAAGCAATATCTTGCACAATTAATAAATTGTAACGCCTGAATGATTCATGTACCGATTAAAAATCTTACGTTGTCGATACTATTGTTACTATTTCGCGAGGTAAACGTGAATTGAATAAGTAATTATAACTATCATTTAGTAATTAATTAAATTATATTATAGCGCGATATTCATTTACGCTAATCATAGTGCATAATTTTTATAAATGAATTGCCAGATAGTCAAATAGTTAGTTAAAAAGCAAAACAAAACTCTTTATAAAAAATATCTTTATTTTTTGATCCACTCTTGTGTTCGTTACTTTTTTATTGCCTTGTCTGTAAATATATCAACATAAGTATCGATACACTCTCGATATACTATCTGTATTTAACGATGTATAATAAAATACTGATATACCCATTTTTACGATGCAACATTATCAACAATATTAAAAGCACAAATTGAGAACAAATTCTATTAATATATATAAATTGAAGCATAAAACATACATTCTTACCTTGATGTAGGTGCAAAGAGCATCTCCTTTTGGTTCTCCATTACCGTCTTTATATAGTTTGATCTTGTCTTTTCCCTTTTCGTCTCTTGCTACGAGGCCACACTTGGTGAAGAGTTGCGTGAGTTCTTCTATGGTAATATCCAAAGGTAGGCCAGATACATAGATAGCAGTGTTATGGGCTTCGTCAACTTCAAACCAGGTCGGCGGTTCCTGAGCTTTCCGTTTGGCTTCTACTCTTCTTTGCTCCTTTTCTTCCTTGATTTTCTGAGTAGGTGGAGGCTGCTTTGGTTCTGGTGGTTTTGGCTGTGGTGTACTCATATCCGTAAAACCATAGTTCATCTGGTACTTGGCCATGAAATCCTCATCAACTTTCGGAAACCAGGCATTTTTTTCTTTATCCCAAAAGTACACACTGCCATCATTTGGATCTGTATAAGTGTGCGTGTCGTTTTCAAAACCAAAAACATCAGCTCCACCAGCTTCAGGACCAGATTCTTCCTTCTTTTCCATTTGAAGACTTTTACTGTCAGAGCTCACTTTATTATCTTCTTTCACAATCCATTTATTATTCTCTTGATCAAACATATAAGTAATATTCGTCGCCTTGTCAGTGTAAATGTACGTTTGACCATCAAATTCATAATTCTTCATAGAATCGTCCTGTTTTTCTGATTCCATGTTTGCTGTGACTGACGATGTATCAGCCATCTTCAATGACTCATTAGCTTCCAAACGATAAACCTTGAAACCAGAAAGGTAGAAACTTATTGACAATATTATAATGCAATAAGCATAACATAAACATAAAGAAAAAATATAAGTTTACAGATTACACGAATATAAATTTTTTTAGATAATATCTCACACTTTCGTTCGCATTCTAATATAGCTTATCAATATTTTAAAGCTTATATCTAACAAATTAATCGTAGACATGCAATTTAAAATAAGAATTAACGTGTATAACATTGGAGAAATAAGGTTAGAAACATGATAGGAACTGACAGTGGAATAATTCTTTCGTACCTATCAATATTTTTCGCATCAGCAAATTCCACGGTAATTGTTGCACTAATTAATAAGTAATTTGCAAGCTTACGACAATCAACATTAAAAATAATTCAATCTTATCGAGCAATTGATAGAAAGCCTATGTGACCGACGCGCGATATACATCGGACGCGACTGCGGCAGGTGTCACGTGATGCCAGCGCTACCTATACGTCAAACGCAACAATTATAATAATAAAAATCTAATGAGACGTCAGAACTATAATTGATGATTGTTTCTATAAATTGTAGATTAAAGATGGCCATTCTTACAAAAAGTTTACATGCCTATTAAA
>NW_017305705.1:3244508-3253050 GCF_001594115.1 Trachymyrmex septentrionalis | reverse complement strand
AACTTAACAATAATCAATTTTTATTTAAAACTGTAATTTTGATGTTATCATCCGAGATTTGATTATCAATGGAGATTTTAACTGTAAAAATATTTGTACTTTTTCGGCAATATATAAGATATTATAGCGTTAAAAGTATGCGTATTTATTTATCCATTTATATAATTATGAATTTAATAATGTATTATTCAAATATAATATTGTTAAAAATTACAAATTTGTATCAATTATCGATAATGTCAGCATTCTTCAATTACCTCCGGACTCTTGGAGCCCTTTTTATATCGCCAAAAATTTGCCCAGGATTGATAGTCTTTAATAGAATCTCGTCGGTGGTGAAGATCAAGACACGATGTACTGTGTATTCCGATATATCCGATTTCTGATAGATTGAAATCGTGTTATTCCTATCGCTATTCCCTCAAATTGTATCTTGGGCTTAACAATGTAATTGGGCTTCCAAGTGACACAATACAATACAGTGATCATGTCATCTTTGTTTAACATTGGCAAACAACAAGGATGTAATGATTTACTGTGTTACACTGTCCCCCATCTGTCGTCCACTCGATTATAAATCTCTTTATCAAAAATATCAAACAATTCAATTTTTTATATTACATTTGCAAATTTTCGTTATTCTTATTAAAATATCTGTATTTCTCCCAGCAAATATGAAATTACATATAACGTATCTGTTATAATTGTAATTTTCGCACTCAAGCACAATATAACTATAATATGATATACATTATTACATATATAGTTATATATTATTATAGTTATATTGTTGAGTGGAAATTTTACATTCAAATAATAAACCGACATTATTTGTCATTATTTGTTATTATTTTTCATCAAAATGACGTCTATAATATAGTTAAAAAACAACAGCTGTGTCACCTGGGAATTAACAAATACATTACATGTAACTTGGTTTGCTGAATTATTCATTTGTTTTTATACGAGTTGTGTCATTTTAGTTCCTTATAATTAATTAATTACCTTTAATTAACATAAGTTAAATAGGCCCTATGTTTCTTTATAAAAATATACTTAGTATTCATCCTTTTTTATACAAGTTATATCATTTTGGTTTCTTCAAATTAATTAGTGTCTTTTAATCAACAAATAAGTCTTATATTAATAACTGGTCTAATATTAATAACTGAGTTATCGATTTTTACGTCAGTTCTGGAGAATTAGAACTGCGTGACAAAATCAGTCATTTTCGACACTGTCGAAGATTGCTCCCGTTCTTTAGCGTTAAAGAAAGTCAGTAGCGCATGTTGCCATACTTGCCATTAGAAATTGATTTCCAGTTGCTAGGATACGTGGCCAGCTTGAACGCGGCCGCGCCGCGCCGGTGAGCATGCCTGCTTACCTGGCGGTCAGTTGGCTGCAAGTTGCGCGGCGCAAAGTGCAAACCATGGGCCTGCCAGACATAGAAACCATACCCGGTAAAATAATTTTTTTAAAAAACCAAAGAAAGAGCACGCACACGCACACGAAAGAGAGAGGGAGAGAGAGAGAGAGAGAGAGAGAGAGAAAAGAAAAAGAACAGGAATTTTTTTATTGCGCACAAATTTATCACGCACTTGCAAACTTGTGGAGTATTCTGGATCACCGTTACTCCGGCCGTGTAATCGATCCCTTGAACAATAGCCACAATTTCCCCGGCATTATTAAAACCCCCAACGTGTACCCTCTTGTTTCGCGTGCAGTGTCGGCGTGAAGAAACGAAAATCGATACTGCTATCGAGCGATTACGAGTGTGTAGTATCGCGGGATTCACAGTTAGTCCATTCGATGACAAATGATATATTATAATTGAGTTTGTTGGAATTAATACATTACCGGCGAGGGGTCATGAAAGTTGCAAATGTACGTGATTTAAGTTGCCAAGTTTTATAAGCACTGTACAGCTATAGAACAAGATATTTGCAATCGAGTTCTTCCTTGCGAATTATAGTCAACGGTATACGATTCATTCGCTTAAATAAGCTTGCAAAATCGTTTTATTTAGTCGGCTCTTTAATCAGTGTGGCGTTGAATGTCCTCAATAACGAACAGTAGCTGGTTGCTTAGGAGCGTGCCGTTACCAGCACAATCCGGTCGTTAATCGGCTAATGCCACCGTTGTGGTTCATGCGAGTCATATACGCGCATTCATATCATTAAGTTACTGGTCGGCGTTATCGCGCGCTATTATATTGCAATAGATAAAATTGGGACAAAAAATTCTTATTCGTCGGAATATCTTAGACTTAACGTCTGATAAAGGAGGAGATGTTAAAAATAACCGATTTTTAAGGTGTAAGTAAAAGAAATAGCGTTTTTAATAAATTTTGACCTCCTGAATACGATAATGTTAATAAAAAGTTTGGGATCGATATGGGATGTCTTGAAAATTGAGCATGAATATGATATATTTTTAAAAAGTCCAATATTCTTGTTCCAAGGTGTTTCTACAAAAACAGCATTACTTTTACTTATATTCTTTTGGGCAAAAGTCTGTCCTTTTTTAATATTTTCTAAAAAGAGCAGATTTACGCTCGAAAAGATGTAAGTAAAAGAAATAGTATTTTTTTTTTGTAGATTTTGATCTTCTAAATATGATAAAATTATTAAAAAGTTCGTGGCATGCGGGGAACATCTTGAAAAGTGTAAACAAGAATATTGAAATTTCTTTAAGAAGATTGTATAAGGACATAAAAATATGTATATATTAATATTTACGTTTTAAACAAACTATATACATGTAAAAGTTGTATTCATAACATTCTGCTTTTATTAAGGAATTTTTATACATTATTTACTTTATTTGATATTAATTTTATTATATAAACATTTATATAAACATTTTTTATATAAACATTTTTTAATTCATAAAGTACTTATATAAAAAAAAGATTTTTATCATTATTTTATAATACATTTTCATATATTTCTATTAGAGTACAAAAAAAAATTACTTTTATTGAAATAACTTTTGATCCAGATGGTCAACTGTCTCTAATTTTTTTGTATTACTTTTAAGTGCAATTTAGAATAATATAATTTTTTAAAATAATTCTTAACATATTGTATTTGCCTTACAACCTTCTTAAATATATTGAGACGTCGAGTGGATTGCTGCTCGATGTGATTGACTCGCGATCTGTAGATCCGGGTTTAAGTTCACCTGCGTTCACATACACAATTTTGTAAATCTCATTAAAAAAATACATCATGTTCATGCTTAATTTTCAAGTTCTATCAATCCCGAACTTTATCGTATTCAGGAGATTAAAATCTATTAATCTGAAAAACGCTATTCCTTTAACTTACACCTTTGTGGGCAAAAATCAGCTTCTTTTCAGTATCCTTCTTTGTACGTTTACAGTACGGTGCATCTCAAATTAACTCCTTCAGACCTAATTTCATTGGAACTATGTTAAAAAAAACTTTTTTAATTTGCTGTGTATTCACATATACGGTCTTAATAAGTCGTTTATTATTTTTTAATTCAAGTCATGTACACACACTTTAATAAGTAATTCATATTAATTTGTTTTTAATGCTAGTATGAATTACTTATTAATGAATATTTTTTCCAAGATATACATTATTATATATAAATGACATCAATAGAATTAAATAATTATAATGGATAATTTCTTCAAATTTTATGCACAATACAATACGCAGAATCTGAAGGGATTAAGAGTTCAATGTAAACAGTACGAGAATTAAATTGCGACGTGAAGAGAGAATTACTATTTCTTTTTCAAAATATTCTTTAACAACATAATAATGAATATTAATTTTTAACATTTCTTAATGCATTTTCATTGCTATAACTTTCAATGCTTTTTGCTTACAATTCTTTTAGTTAATAAAAATATAGTTGTTTAGTATTGTTATGTTTTTTAGTATTGCAGATTAGAAAAAATTTTTACCATACATTTATAGTGTGTTGTAACTGTGAGTCGCTACTACTCAATCATATAGTTATTTTATATTAAAACAATGGTTTTATTTGACACTACACAATGTCAATTTAACACTATATAATGTCAAATTGACACGATATGGTGTTAAATTTAATTATCGTTTTAATAAAAATTAATGATATAGTTAGTAAAAACAGTAGCGACTCACATTAGGTTAAATTTAACACTACAGATTTAATAGCGAAATTAAAAAAGGATGTTAACAATAGCGCGGTAAATGGTGTACATCTGCAATAATAAAAAAATTTTTAATGATATTTTTATCATTAAATCTCTCTTTAATTATTATGTATATGTCGTCTAATTTATTGAATCGTTAAAAAGTTTTTTGTTATTAAAACCGAGCACCGTTTATCGCTCTGACTTCTAACGTTTTTTTAAAAATAATTTTCAATGATAGGTTGTATAATCAGAAGTCTTTATTATATTTTCTGTTATCTAATCTTTAACAATGTTTTTCTAAATTATTTTTTATAAACATAATGTTTACAGCTATTCTCTTTCTTTTATAAAAGAATTTTATCTTATATAAATTTTTAAAAAATTTAATTTTTTGAATTTATCTTTAAAAAAATATTATCTTTAAAATGATATGCATTTTTTAATATAGTATATTTCTTCAATGTACATATATGTAACCTCCATGGTGCTTTCGATATAATCTAATCTGCTTGCATTTTGAATGTTTTGCATATGAATGAATTGCTATCCGCGTAAAATCGCTATCGACTATTAGATTATGTACATACATTGCTTTGCCGAGCAATTTGGCGGCTATTAACCGACCTCTGGGTCAATAGCCTTAGAAAATATATGAACTTTTCGAGGATTATCAATCTTTCTATAAAGTGGAAATACATTTGCTTTTATCTTTCCAGAATGTTATAATTCTTCTTACACAATTGCAAAGTTATAACATTTGTAACAAAAATAATAACTTAAAAGACAATACAAATTAAAGCTTTAAAGATAGTATGAATACTATTAGCACAAATTGACACAATATTGATCATATGTATTGGCCTCCAATATTTATCTGATCTTGTAAAATAATTTTATGTTTTATATTAACAATGCGTTTGAATTAAATTTTACTAATATTGATTTTTTATATTTCATAACATGAGCTCAATATATTTCCAATGCATGCCAATATAACCAATGTTTGACCAATGTAATTACAATAATTCAAATTCGCGTTACTATAACACAATAAATAATGAAGATGTTCTTGAAACACAGAAATGAAAATATAAATACAGTATTCAATAATGCATCTTGTGTATTATAACATTTCAACTTTTTTTTGAGTCATTATCAGATGTAAATAGTCTAATATAAAAATTTAATCATCCTCAATCATGCGATAAGTAACTTCTTGTATGAGAAGCTGTTATGATAATGGAAATTGTTAATGAACAATACAATGAATATATATCCCAGGCCAAAAGTTCAGGAACATTTGCGATTTTGCATTATACATTAAAAAATACGATATCTTTGCAAAAAATTATCGTACCAAAATTCAAACGTAGATTTAAGGCCCTATTTTTGTACTTTAAAATGAGTGGTCGAAAACTCCTCTACGACGTTTTTTCATCGAGATATTTAACTTCTCATGAAATGCGAAAAGATAGCAAGTGTTTCCAAACTTTTGACCGGGAATGTAGATTTCACTGCGAAATAAATATTATAGTAAAATGAGAAAAATTGTCATAATTAAAAAAAAAGTAGATTAAAAATTGTAATTTATTGTAAGCTAAGAGAGAGACAAGAAAACTTTTTTCCGGATCGACAACATGTAAATTAGAAACATAGATATAAAAGAACAATCCAAGTAGAACAAAAACTATTGAAAAAACATCAATAAAAGTTACAAGTAAACGTTTTTAATACTTATAATATAGATACAGCTCTACCATAGAGTACCTCAAGCAAGAGCTATTACGAACAGAGCGCAAATAAGGCAAAATCTGAAATGAGTTTATGCAATAATCTGCTACACAGCCAGGCATTGTAACAAATTCATGTCTTCATATCATTAAAATGATATATAATTCCAACGCGATCCTGCACTTATTCTTCTCATTTGTATTTTATCTTAAAAAGCAACGATTTTAAAACGTTTGTACAATATGATTATTTAACCGGTTCCTAAAAAATGTTTTTAAAATAGCCTTAAACGGTTTTAAAACGAAAATAACCATTCCTAAGCGTTTTATAAACGTTATTGTTCTACTCGGGAAGAAACTTAGATATAAAAATACAAATATAAGGCATATTTACAACAATTAAAAAGAGATTTAACCAATGTATTGTCATTGAATTATATTATTGAGGATATGATAATATTTAAAAAACTAGAATATTTAAAGAATTAACATTAAGGAAGAACATCTGCACGGAATTCGGAATATGAGGGTTAATAATATTTTTCGTAATAAATTATTTATAGGTATTAAATTGCTATTAGCATTATCAGCAAAATTGACGATCAATTTAATTTGTAAAATTATTTTAATTTATAATTGCGTCATCCGATAGTATAAATCCGGTGCAATTTAAAGAACTGACAAAAAGATGTAAAATATTAAGGATGGGAAGTAAGTAAAGCTGTTAATTTTTATTGTTACTTTTTGTAATAACGATTTAGTTATAACGTTATAATTTTTATGACAATAAGGATAACTATATAACTTAAAGTTAGATAAAAGTTATTTTTAAAAAATAACTGTCACCAACACTCGTTGTTTATTAAAAAGAGTAACTCATTACTTATAACGAATTAAAGTAACTGATTGCAGTTACTTTAAGTAACAAGTAGACACGTTAGAAATAATGAATACTTTTTTCAATAAATAATACTTAATAGTTATTTTTCCAAAATGACTTTCCCGATCTTAACTTTAGTTAGTTATCATTACGTCATAAAAAATTGCAATGTCAATGCCAAATCGTTATTATAGAAAGTTATGTAAAAGTAACAATTTTATTCCTGTGAAATATACATATAGAAATATTATTAGGCGCTAAAATCTAGTCACAATTGTTTATAGATTTTTCCTTAATTATTTGATTTATTTATACAATAGTCTAGATGATCTTATTATTGTCTATGAAAGTTAAAACTTGGAAAATTGGGAGCTAATAATTTGCAAAGTTAAAAATATAAAAATTTAGAAATTTAAAGCTTTAAGGAAATTATTAAAGATTGAAAGAAATACTTTTTAGTCTAAAAATTCAAGTATTATAATTATACTTTTCACTATAATTTCACGACTTACTTAAAAAAGTCTTTAGATAGAATGATTCTTGATAAGATAGTTCATGTTACTGTCCAAATGAAGGACAGATGCAATAATGAATTATGCAAAAGGCCGCTGTTTGAACTTTTGATAAGCAAAACGTAAACGTAGATCTTAAAGGATTTATCGCGTTTTGCGTTATTGACCTTTGCAAAGGGAGGCTGAAATACTACCGTTAATCTCGTGTTGGAACGGCATTTAATGTCTTAACGTCTTTCCGGTCTTTTTTACTTTATGTTGGCTTTTAAATCTAATTTATGCCAAGGTTACACAGTGATAAAACTTGCACTTAACTATATATGGATTATATCTAATATATTCATAATACTTCCACTCACATAATGTTCAGAAATAGAAAAATTTAAAAAGGTTTTAGCAATTAATTCTTTGAAATTCCCATATCAATTCATTATCGTAAATATATTAACATAAATAAATATAATAACAATCTTATTCAATTTTTTTCTAAAAATAATGCTAAAACCTTAATGTAAAAATAGCTAAAGATTACGTTTTTTTATATGCACATACATAATTATTTCACACATGATAAATCTAGAAAGATATAATTTCTGTTTAAATCAAAGATTAGATTGCTGATTTAAAACTATAGTTGTTTCACATGCAAATATATGCAATATAAATATTTATGATACATTTATAACTTCAAAAGATTGATGTGCAATGATTATGATCGTGTGTGTTGCAAATACGTCTGGATAAATTTTCAAAAACAATAATGACGATAATGATGATAATATTATAATAATAATAGAGGAAAGGTCTCTATTATGAAATACTATTACGAGTTCATTTTGGATAAATGCTAGAAGTCTATCGGCAGAATTTAAAAAAATAATAAGTCATTTTGAAGGAAATATAATAAACTTTAAGATAACGTTATACAAAATTAAATTCAAATTCCATTTTTTCTGAAAATTAAAGAAATGTAAAAAGTGAGCAAATTGCAAAGTCAAAAAAAATTGTGCTCTTAATATGAGACATCCCAAGAAATCGATAGTAGAACGCAAATTATATCAGTATTGCAATTAAAAAACTTTATTTCATGTCTCTAAAATGCAAACATAGTCAGCGTACGTGAAAAATGAGCATGCGATAGATTATACCCAGAACTCGTCTTCAAGTAGTTGAAATCAAGCATCGCAGAAATATATCCTTTTTATTATTGCACAATAACATTTACTCTTTAACAATGATTTCCACTATAACGTAGGAGCATGGA
>NW_017305705.1:3234930-3244408 GCF_001594115.1 Trachymyrmex septentrionalis | reverse complement strand
GCAGAAATAGGCACTCGACGTTCATTCCGATTGTCCTTTTTATTATTGCATAATAACATTTACTCTTTAACAATGATTTCCACTATAACATAGGAGCATGGGTTATTTCATATTAGAAAAACTCTGGGTATCTCATATATGATTTCCACGCCTCATGATTTTATAATCATCAAATCTAACTTCTATAATTAAACAATTCAACATATCCCATATTTTTCTATTAGTACGATCTACTAATAGAAAAATACGGGATATGTTGAATTGTTTAATTATAGAAATAAACAAGGTTTAAAACCTTGTCTCAATAAAATTTGAAAACATTCAAATTTTAAAATCTTTTTTTACAATGACTACAAGCATGATCTAATAAAGAATTTTCTATTAAATAGTTTTCAATCTAAGAGCAATAAATTCATGGTGAAACCAATAGATAGTGTTTATTAGTTTAACAGAAACGCCGGTATATCATATTAGGCTATCTCATAATAACGGGCTTTCCTCTAATAATAAAGATATGATTTTAAGCAGAGATTTATATTAAAAACTTTAATCATAAATTTTTTAGTATAAAGTTCTAAAAAGGAATTATTTTAATGCAAAAATTGAAATACAAGATTGATCGAGTATCAATCGAAAAATTCACGTGATTTAAAGCAGAAACTTGATGTTGCTTTGAATATTTAACGATATATCGACTTTTGCACATTGTAGAGACTGGGGCAGTGTTCACGATTGGTCGTAGCAGATTTGCGGACAACATTGCGTCGCATTTCTTCATACGTAAGGATCCAGTTGTTACCATTGAATGTGGGGATGAACACTCCGCCGTTGTTTGTCGTAAGTATTAAAATTATTTCTTTACAGAGGAATTTATAATACATTACCTCTTAAAAAGTCAATGATCCAAGTTTAATCTGGCATAATCCAATATAATCCATCATCGGTTTCAGTGAATTATCGATATTCTAAATAAGTGAAACTAATTTACATTAATTAAATTCAGATTAGATCCAATTACTATGGATACCATCCTCTCAGATTGGATCCAAACTGAATAATTCAGATACTTGCTTCAAATAATATTCAAATTTAATTTAAAATAAATCTAACTTAAATTATTGGAAAGAAATAACTCTCTATAAGGATAAAATTGACAATATAGTTTAGTTATACTTTCCATTGACTATCGTTAATCAATATTGCGAAGTGTAGTGTGTTGACAGTAAACCATGTATTCATAATAAGCAATGTTTACAGACAAAATAGGTACTTATTAATAAATAAAGATTAGAATGCTTTTGTTACGATTATCTTTTTTCTTTTTTCCTGAATTTAGTTGCAAACTATTATCTATTTGTGTATTTATGTTATATTGCTCAGTTTTTATTAATAATACATGTTCGCAAATTTTAATTACTGTGTTATAAAATTCGTAAACTTTGTAATGCGAAACTGTACAATTTCTATGTGATTTACAGCTTCTGTAGCATACCATGTGTGTGTGTGCGCGCGCGTATGTGTGTGCGCGTGCAAGGAATATATATAGTGCAGTTATGCTTACATAGGAATATGCATTGTCCAGTTAATCGATATTGAACACATAGTGGTTGGTATAGACATTGTTAGTGTTATTAGCTCTATGTGTCTCGATGAAACGCGTATGTTATTACCTCACATATAAAAAAAATATTAGTATATCCGTGAAATTAAAGAAGAGGCTATAAATAATAATGAAAGATGATGTAGCATTGTTTAAATCTCGCACTTATACACTAAACATTAATATTTTATTTATTGTATTTGCAATGCAAATTTTATTTAATTCGTTTTCTATATTACTACTCAATGACAAAATCATATTTATGCATTTCTCTGTATAATTTCTCTATGAATATTTCTTTTGAATCTTTAGATATTTACTTGTACACGTCTACTTGTTACTATCTATTTAGCATCGCAATTTAAATTATGTAACTATGTGTTTATTGCTCGTAGATTTATATCTCTAGATACTTTAAATCCTAGGTTTAAATCCTTTCTTGAATATTTTTTTATGTAAATGTAGATACCATCTTAATGTTAGGAATAGTTTCTGTAGACGTTATAATCTAGGTAAATATATTCTTCAATTTTGATGCTTAGACCGCTTTATTTCCTTTCTTATTTTAGAAACTGGCAGACTCTTTATCTTTGGCAGTAACGATTGGGGTCAACTGGGTCTGGGTCATAGAAACCATATCAGCAAACCATCGTGTGTAAAAAGTTTGTAGCCATCCTATCGTAACAACAAAAAATTTATATTAACAAGATGACTGCATTTAACATATTAAATATAATTACGTTCTAAGTTTAATATTAAATAACTATATTCTATGTTTAAGGGGGTATTCTAAGGCTAAAAATTACATAATTATTCAGCAATTTTTTTAAAAGAAATGAATTAATATATTAATATGAAACTTTTTGAAACTTGATTTGTACAAAATAGATATTTAAAAATTATTTTTTCATGTCCATATGTCATATAAAAAAAAATACGCGGTGATATGCAAGATGCATGAAAAAATTTCTTTTTGACGCGTTGACATCATTCTGTTAATTCTAGTAGCC
Organism: Trachymyrmex septentrionalis; assembly: GCF_001594115.1. Classification (NCBI taxonomy): domain Eukaryota; kingdom Metazoa; phylum Arthropoda; class Insecta; order Hymenoptera; family Formicidae; genus Trachymyrmex; species Trachymyrmex septentrionalis. The sequence goes on along the minus strand of NW_017305705.1, from coordinate 3,241,798 downwards.
TGAAATAAGAAAACCAAAGAAATTATTAAATTGTAAGAATTACACTATTATTGGAACTAGAATATAAGAAAAAAATTATACATTTTTAAAACGGTAATGTTTTGAAAAATGGTATTAATTTTTACTTATATTTGTTTCGTTTTTTTTTTATATAATAAAATTGAATAATCGTAAATTAAATTCCGTCGTTCCAGTAATAAAAGAACATATACTAAATGGACACGCAAAAATTCAAATCGATCGGATATTTAGTTGCCGAGATATTATGTCAACGCGGTTGAAAAATGCACTTAAAGTTTCAACTACGATTTACAATAAAAAAAAAATTAATTAATTGTACCTATAGCTATCTCAGCCTAATCAGCCCAATCAGTTATTGGTTTTGGTAATATATTTTCAAGACTATCAATTTTCCAAAAATGCAATTAAAAAAATCGATTTTTTGACAAACTAAAATACTTCCTTAACATTTAACATTCTTCTTTTGCTAATATATCATTAAATTTAGTTTCTATAAATATTAGTCTCTTTCAAAGTCACTTTATCTGTCAAACATGTCAGAAATTTACAGTCACTAAATATGCGCGAGGTTAATTCCTTTTAAAAAAAAATCCTTCTGTTTAATAAAGTGCTACTTATAATTTTAATGAGAATCCAACGTGTTTTAGTTCTGAAACCGGAAAGAGTCACACACGTCGCATGTGGTAGAGCGCATACTTTAATATGTACAGGTGAGAAACCAATCATGCGTAGGAGTATATCGTTATATACGGAGTGTTCCAAACGTACTTTCTCTGGATAATATATGCAAAAATCTAAATCTATGAAATTTTCTCAATATAGCATATGTCATAAGGATCTAAGTTCGAGAAATGAAAAATTAATTTTTAACTAAATAATTGGTTCTATATTTGTCAAAGCAATAGACATTATCCTAAATATATAATGTCTGGAACACTCTTTATACATGTACATATAACTGCCATTAACGGATGCAAAGTATTAAGTGAGCATACCGTTTCTATATGTGGCTTTGCGTGTCATGAACTTCAGCGAATATTTGCCAAGTCATTCAACTTCAAACTTGTTCTTTGAAGGGATAAACTGGATAAGAACTCTCTTAAATGGCACGCCACTTCGCTAACTTTCTAAGTAGGAATTCGCGATGTTAATTTCGATCAAATGATTAAGATCGCTTCAAGCAAATAGCTTGCAAAAATATTCTTGCAGCTGATTTTATCAGAGGATTTTCTAATGTTTTATCTTAATTAAATATTCATGAACAAGTTAAATTAATTTTTTTATTTTATTGTCTTTGTACAAACGGTTTTAATTTGATAAATATGTAAACTTTTTAATTTCTTAGTTCTTCAACTCGAACAATTATGTTGAAATGATTTTTAGGTGCCCAAAAAATCTTTGCGTGCGGCAGCAATCAAGAAGGTCAACTAGGTCAGGAAAATTCCGTGATAGGTGATAGTTCCAGTTCTCCAATCTTGGTCTACGATTGTGGGCTCGCTGGACCACGGATCGTCCAACTTGCAGCGGGATCACATCATTCGATGGCTCTGACAAGCGATGGAGGAGTTGTGGCCTGGGGAAGTAATCTGGAAGGACAGTTAGGATTACCAGAAATTTCAGGTTTGGTTTACAAGCCTATGAAGGTCCCCATTCCTGAACCGGTAAAGGAAATCAGCGCGGGATATTATCATTCAGTTTTCTTAGCTGGTAATGCGTATTTGATAATAATACTTATATTTTTACATGATATAATAAATATTTTATTATTTTATTATATTTTTACGTGATATAATAAATTATATAATAACTTGAAATATACGTGCAAATAAACAAAAATTTATGAATGTTTTATGTTTTTCCTCTACATAAATCTTTTTCATACTCATTTAGTGGAAAAGAAAGAAAAGTAAACTATTTTAAGATATTGATCCAAGAAAATAAAATTGAGTTCCAAGACTCTGTCATTCTGAGACGTTACAGTACACTTTCCACAAGATAAAATCGCTTTTGCTGCAGTACGCTTATCGCTTGCATGAACACGAGAGATTGTAAAATATATTAGTATGTATATATGTAATTCGGCAATATGGCTTGTTCCCAGAAAGTGGTCTCATTTATGTCTGCGGCGAGTCGGAAAGTGGTAAACTCGGACTAAATATCAACTTTTCTACTCAAGTTGCACCAAAACAGATGCAATTACCGGCACCGGCGCTTCATGTCGCATGTGGTGGTCATCACACATTTATACTAGCAGGTTTGGATCAAGATTTTATGATATATTTTAAATGCGGTTTTAAATTTGGTTCGTAAATCTTTAGCTAAAAATTCTAATTTGATATTTTTTCATTTTTTGTATTCCAGAATATTACAACCTTTTCTCCTACAAATTGATGTAAATGTTCTATACTTAACAAAAAAATAAATTTAAAAAGTTTTATTAAAGAATGATATTTGTTTTTATAACAATTTCGATATATGTTAACTTTCCTTTGAATTTTATTACTGCCTTTTCCAAAAAAGTTCAATAAATTGAGAGTATTAAGTATGGCTGTATAATAATAGGAATTTTTTATAAGATTTATAAAAATTAACTGTATATATTTTTAGAAAATGGCAATATTTACTGTTCCGGTAGTAACGACAGTGGACAACTTGGTATGGGCATAAATATTAACGAGACTCATACACCAAAACTTCTTCCACGCGGAGCTCTTCAAGATGAAAAAATCGTCAAGATTGCTTGCGGTGAAAGTCATAGTGCTATACTTACTGGTAATTAAAATTCTGCTTTAATCATCATGTTCTGAAGTTTGTAAACTTTTCATTAATCGCATTATAATTATTAATAACAGAGTCCGGCAAACTCTTCACTTGTGGCGATGGCCGACACGGCAAGTTGGGTCTAGAAGAAAACGAAAATAATGTTCACGAAGTAACATTTGCTGCCAAATATCAAGAGCTTTTTGTTTCAAATGTAACTTTGCTTCTCCTTTTCAAATAAATATGTATCACATTTTCATTGCGTTCTAATTGTTTTGTTCACTTTGTAAGGTCGCTTGTGGAGGATGTCATACAATATTAGTTGGCCGAAGACATGAGATAGATTATCAATCGCGACGGCAGTCGGACTCCATGGTAAATGCAATTATATTATGCAAGATTTATATGACGAATAAATTATTAATTATGTTTTTATTTGTAAGTAATAAATTTGCTTATGGGTTCTTATCAATTTTAGGAACAGAAAAAAAGTTCTCTACCTCCTTTAAAGCTTCCTATAAATATGCAGAATGAACATCGAATGGACAATACGGAAAAATCGACAGACGAAAAGGATGATTCACATCATCCTGATAAAATTAGTGAAGCATCCAATAATAATGACATTCGAACGAATTCTTCGCCAAAGAAAGATTCGCTAAAAGAAAATACAGATATTGTTAATAACAAAGAAATTTCACCTTCAGCAGAAGACGAAAAAATTACAAATCCATCTTTGGAAGTTATTCCATCAGAAAGCTCTCAAGAAAAAGATCAAATCAACGATGAGGATCATAATAATGAAAATATTGAAAACAAAGAAAATAATGAAAGTAAAGATATTAATGAAAATAATGAAAATCAAGAAAATAACAAAAATATGGAAACAGCAGCGATAATAGTACAAGATGTTGAGGAGTGTACAGAAACAGAGGTCTCGAGGATAGAAGAGGAAAAGGAACAGAAAACGACGACGAATCCTATACTACCACCGAAACCACCGAGACTAAAATCTGCAAGTATCGAAGATGCAAGTGAAAAAGAATCTTTAAAGGAGAACGAAGAAGATGAAAAAGAAAAAGATGATGAAGAGATAAAGATGAGTAACGAAGAAAATTCAAGTGCAAAGATAGCTAGAAAATCATTATCAGCAATTTCACAAAAAACTGTAGAAGCTATCGAGAATTCGATAGAAAAAGTCGAGGAAGATGAAAACACTGAAGAACTAGAGAAAGCAGAGATAGACACACAGGACGATGCTGATGTTGTACAATCTCCAGCGCCGCGAATAGGTAAAACAGGCATGTCTCTTCTTTTCAAGAATTAAATAAAGCTACACGTCTGGTAATCAATTAAAATCCCACTGAATATAGAAAAGTTTTTTATCCTCTCTGAGGTAATATTTCTTGCAATAAATGCTTTACAGCGATTTAAACTGCTCATTAGCATAAATAACGCAGGCCTGCAAAATTGGAAGTGTTAAAAGTTGATTGGAACTTAACAATATTTTCTTATGTAATTTTTTGCACTGAATCCAAATCGGCTGCAGAATTGTTCTACTACATCAAGATTTCGAGATATCTTAACCTGAAACTGCCAAAAAAGCCGTTTTCAACTATATTTAAAATAAAATTAAAACAGAAAAAGATTTCATATATTATCGTAAAAGCAACTTAACTGGCCGGGGAGTCATCCATCTTGCCTTCACTGGCTGAAGAGTCACCCACTTTGCCTTAGAGACTAGACTTCTACAAGGTACAATTTCGAATTGATATATCTCCGAAAGAAAAAATTGCTTTGAGATGGTTCAAAAGGGGCCGTAGTAAATAATACCATTGATGGATTTAACAATAAAAATTTTCACAATTTTTAATTTAATTTTAAATATGGTTAAAACGACTTTTTTGACAATTTTAGGTTAAGATAAATCTTGACATGATAGAGCAATTCTGCAGCCGGATTCGGATTCAGCGTAAAAAATTACGTAAGAAAACATTGTTAAATCTCAATCAAAACCATGCAGGCCTGTGTAATATATTATAAATTAAAAATATTCTATTAAATTGCTTGTAAATTTAATTTAATGATATCTAGTTTGCAAATTTTTTGAAATAAATTCTCACTCCAAAAGAAAATATTGCTACTATTAAAAAAGAATGAAAATATCACTCCTGAATAAAAGTAGCAATTTTTACTTTTTTGGAATAATATTTCACTTTTTTGAAGATTTCTTTCCTTTGCTTGGAGTGAATTTCTCTTTTCTAAAAGAGTGAAATCTCATTCCAAAAAAAAAATGAAAATCTGCCATTCTTATTCAAGAGTGCAAATATTTTTACCTTTTTTTTTTTGATAATGGCAGTATTTTCATTCTTTTGAAGATTTTGAGATTTTACACCAAGAAACTTTGAGAATATTGTGTATAACTCCGGTTTCAGCTTAGAACTGTATTATAGGATCAACAAATAATTAGCGCGCTGTTTGCATAAACATAAAAAATTGTAAAATTCATGCAAAAATATTATTAGGCAAAATCCGCTTTGATCGAATTTTATATTTTTCAATCAGTTATTTGGAATATTTGAATTTGCGAATTGCACAATTGGTTATTGTCTTTTAGCTAAAATGGCGAGATTGTTCAAAGGAAAACGACAAGAGGAACAAAATGGGACTAAGAAATCAAGCAGCGCAGAAAAGAGCAATCCGAAAGCTAAGGTATAGCTGAAACGACATAAAAAATATTTCATAGAGGATATAATTTTATTATTTTATTTAATACGATTATATTATTGAATATTTTTCTTCGTATTTCAGTCCAAAACGTGCACAATTCTGTGATCAAGAAAACTTTGAGGAAACATTACAATTCATTATATTTTTATAAAATATATACTTACGATATATGTTTATCGCTGGGACCAAAACCGTTATGGAACCGGAAATCTCCAATAATCAATATAAAAAAAATAAGTATTATCGATCGATGCATTTACATAGAATTAATGTAACTTCTGTATTATGCATATTGCGTCAATTCCTATCTTTTATTTATAGTGACGAGACTCTTAAGTAAAAATTCCGACTAACAATAAGTTAATAAGATCTTTATTAGGCATTATAAATTACAGGAATTGATCCATATAATCAGAAAGATGCGTCATAAATCGATATGCTATAGTATATAAAATAGATGACAGCAGAATATGAAAATTGTATAGTAATATCTGGATAAATATGTTTTATTAAAGTCCAATTACAAAATTTTATTCGAACAATAACAAGCTTATCTTACAGTATTTTCATCTTCGGAATAGATTATAAATACTAAAATGTGATACGTAGTCGCATTGCGTCCTCGATGTATCACATATTTGATTGATTGTCAAATCATAATTAACTTATAACGCATCGACGTTTAACATTAACCATAATTATCTAAATTTTTTTTCAATATTCTTCTATAGTTAGAGCTGCATTTCTTCGATCAATTAACCAAAATTAGCTTTACAAATATAAATATAGTGCTAAAGTTGTCGATGAAATTGATCTTACTTCTAATCGACGTTTTATCATACATTGCCGGCGATGGTATACTTAACATACGATCACTAATATTGCACTAGATTTTATGGCCGAGTACAAGTAGGAAACACGTTGAGAAGAAGCATCGTTTTACGCGCTATCCTGTTACGATCGCTACGAGTGAAAGTTTCGTCTATTTGCATAATTGCCAATGAAACTTTTCCCCTCGTTGCTCTCTATTCAAGTGCATACTGCATATTATTTATAAATAAAGATGGAATCACAGACACAATAACATATTTTACATGATCTTGGGATCTCTCGCGATACTAAAAATTATCAGGTAATTCTTGATTATTGTGCACTTACAAACATCCATCAAATCCCAAAATTTTGTCTATTCTTCCATAATTAAAAATGGAAAATGCTACTGTATTATACTTCATTATAACTATATAGTATTATAATGATTGCGTGTTACTTTCACACATTTTGTGAAAGATTGTAGATATATATATATATATATATATATATATATATATATATATATATATATAATGTGTGTGTG
>NW_017305705.1:3209444-3233823 GCF_001594115.1 Trachymyrmex septentrionalis | reverse complement strand
TATATATATATATACGTTAATTTATTTAACTTTGTACTAAAATTAAATATTAAAATTGTATATACACTCGGAATGTTTAAATCCAATTTAAACGATGTAATTTCAAACATTTGAGATTAATTATAATTTCTAAGTCCTAATTAACCTAGAAATATTGATAAACGTACGTAGTTTTTGCTTCTATTTAATAAAATTATAAAACCCAAAATATATATGTAAATAAAATTTGTAATCTTTCAGTAAGTTGCATAAAAAAAGTTATATAAGAATTAATTAATAAATAAAATCTTGATAAAAAGTTCTTTCTTCACGTAAGTCTTTAATCCTTCGCACAAATCCTATATCTCGCTAAATACATACTAGTTAAAATCCAGGTTGATCATATTCTAAATTATTTAGAGTCTAGATTTCCTGGATTTTGAGTGCCTTGAGTTTTACAACATACGTGTGTTTTAAATCCTAAATACCTCAAATCTTAACCGCCTTAATACCTGAGATTCCTAAATTCTGTTTATACAAGTCTAAATTATTTTAATAATCATGAAGTTCCAATTCTCGAAAACTCAAGAAGAAATAAATTCAGTGACGGATTAACGCATAGGCAAACAAGACATTTGTCTAGGGCGGCAAATTTGAGGAGGCGACAAATTTTTGAAGACAGAAAATTTTCACATAGTTAAGATAAATTTTTAATTTATTAATCTAACGTTTTCGCACAAGTTACACGAGCATATTTTATTAGAAATGATTTTAAATGTATAGTTAAAAATATATTATATTTATATTACTTAAGGATTATTAAATGTTTTTACCAGCTAATGCGGGAATATAAATCATTTTTTATTTATTTTCCCTTTTATCAAATTTATAAATTAATGAAGCCACCTGAGGGCGGCTAGATTGGTTGGTGCCTAGGAGCAGCAAAATGTGCTTAATACTAAAAGGACCGAGGTAGCTAATTTGGCTTCTCGCGAAAAGAGAACTTTCAAACTAATATACTTTTTTTCAATTTTGCTTCCACGTGATATTCTTTTGTGATTTTTCATCATTTTTCATGTTTTTAATTTTAACATAAAAATTTTTAATATAAAAATTGTATAAAGTAGTTAAATTTTTTTTTTATTTGTCTACCTAGAAAGACCGTTAGAGCCAATTTGGTTCCTTTATTCGGTCCTTCTAATGTTGATTCGTCTTGAATAAATTTGTTCTGTTTTTCAAATTAATGAATATTTATTTTATTCAATATTAACAAATGTCTTATTAATATGAATATTGATTCACTTTACAAGAAATCAAGTCTAGACGTCATTAATTATTGTTTACTCTGTAAACACGCTTACCACCATCACTTCTACTAGAATTCACGGAGCAACGTTCATTATATCTCTATACTCTGTTTCTCGTCAATGTCGTTATTGCTTAGTAAGATATAAGAGTCCCGACTAACCATCAATCGATGTTGGCTAGTTGTTAGGAAAGACGATCCTCTTCTAATGGTCCTCTTACCAAGCTCGATCGCCTCGTGCGCCAATACCGGGCTATTATATGCCTTTACGAATACCGTAATGATGACTATAAGTCCGACTAGAACCATGCCGTACGTCAAGCAGGGCACAGCGACGTCGGTAAACGTGGTCGCCAGATAAATATATCTCCTAATGGATGGCGTAAGCTCTTCTACACCTTCCTCGAGCCACATAATTGGGAATATTATATCAGGGAAATTCGCGACAACCCCGATATTGGACTGTCGTTCTACCTTCAGATTCAATTGGACGCGAACCTTTGCTTCGAGCGGTACCCCTAGTTTCTAAGAAAATAAAAAAAATTTTGATTATCCTAAATTTTATACATGATATCTTCGCTATTTATATTCTATTTATTTATTAAATTTTCTACTTATTTATTACTTCTTATTAAATTTCATTAATTTTTTTGGGCCAAGCTTAATTAACAAGTAAATTAACTATGTTTATACATATAATAACAGTAATTTTTAATCTATAATATATTAGAAGAGCATATGATGTATATCGTGAAATTAAGATTATATTTTCTCTATGCTTTACTCACTGGTTGGATTTTGAAATATGTTTCGTGCAAGTTTTCGACCGGCTTGAGTCCATCAATAGCATCTAACAATTTAGGATCCGCCTTATAAAAATGTGGGAACGAGAGATATACTGGTGCACCTGAAATAAAAAGCATAGATTTTATCTTTTAATAGAATTCGAAAAATGTTTAGAAATTTTATTGATTTTATAAAATATAAAACACTTACTATATTGGCATGGACTAATATCCTGCAAGCCTTGCGGAGGGCAACTGTCAACGCCATCCGAGCAGAAGCAGTAATCTTCATTAACTGTTTCATTTCGAGTAAAAATCACATCCGTAGGAGTATATAAATCCGCCTTGATACCAGCCTTTTCTATCGGACCTCGATACTGCAATGGAAGTGTCCTACAAAGATCCTTGTCCCAAACATGAACGATATCCGCGCCAGTCTGGTCTCGCGGCGGAAAGAAAGATCCTGCAAAAAACATTCCAAGTTTACTCGAAACAACTCAGTTTTATTTATTGCAATAAAATCTTAGGGGAATTACAATTTTGACATACTGTTCTACTTATCTTTTATGTAAAAAAAAGATTACCTTCCGAAGCTGTAATGGAATTGCATGGTGCGTTCGGCCAGTATGGCAAATGATCGAGCCCGTTTAATCGATTTATCAAACCAAACTGTTTCATATTTGCATGTCCAGTGAATATCGTAGATATCTCGCTTAATGTACCGTTTCTCTACAATCGAGATTTGAAGATAAATTATTCTAGACTACAATATTTGGCAACAATGATGGATTAAGTATTTTGTCGCCCTTAGGCATCAATATTAAGCCGCTCCCAGATGGCTTCATTAATTTATGAATTTGATAAAAAGAAATATGGATTAAAAAAGAAGCTTTATACCCCTATATATACCTATTATTTACCATTAATTGGTAAAAACATTTAATAATCCTAAATAAATAATATAAATATAATACATATTTAACTGTATATTTAAAATATCATTTCTGATAAAATATGCCTATCGGTTAATCCGTCACTGTTTGACACATACAGTATATATCAAGATGCAGTTATTTTGCATATAAAAAATATAGAAAGCGAAAAAAAAATATATATATACAATAATAATTATTACGTAATACTCACTCCGAGAAGAAGTCCCATTCTACTCATGGGCCGTCTTGTTTTAGGAAGAAATTTGTGACCTAGGCTAATTAACGGATCGTCGTACCCGAAGACTAATTCCTGCGCAGTTATAGGAATAAAAGGTTTCATATGCAATCCGCTCAAAAAAATTGACAATCCCATTGTAATTAAACGTGGGAGACTCTTGCTTTGTGTTGAAAGTGTCTACAAAAAAAAGTACTTGTTTACTTATATCTTCAAATCCAATAAGCAGAATGTCTAAAATTGACGCATAAAATAACTTTAAAATATCTTTCAGAATTCTTACGAAATGAAGATTGATCTTGAAGATTTTTCTTTAAAAATTTTTGGAATATATTCAATTTTAGACATTTTGCTCATTGGGAATCCTTGATGAATACTTCAGTCAATATCTCTAATATCTTAAATATATTAATACAGAATTAACTATTAAAATTTTTCTCTGAAAATATGATGGTTGTGATCCAATACAATATTTTACAAGATTTTTATCATGTACTTCAGTAAAATTAATTAAATTTATATGTTTTATTATAATTTTATTAATGAATAAAAGAAATTTACATAAAATTCTTCGAAATACAGTACTGCCTCAGGACTATCTTTGAGATAAATTCTAAGAAAAAATTCTTTCCATGTGGGTAGAAATACATTTACAATTCTATTTCTACGTTAACTCACCAGCAAAGGTATATTTGGCACTATCACTTTAATATCTCCATCTTCAGACAACTCAGGCACAAAATTTAAAATTTTCTTATGCTGATAACTAACGGTTCCATTATTATGAAACACGATGTTAACTTTTTCCATATCCTCTCTGCAAAAGTATGTATTCAATTTTCTCATTAATTATTGTTGTCTAATAAAAGATGGGTTTTTTTAATTCATCGATTGATCAATCGCGTTATGTGTAAATGCAACTTGTACAGAACAAAGTCGGATTTGCGCATAGTGCGATTGATTAATCGATGAATTAAAAAACTCGCCTAAAGTTACATGTACATAAATATGTAATCTGAATTATGCAGATAATTTGCTAATTTACATTACTTTGGAATATAAATGTAAGATTTAAATAACTAAAGTAATGATAAAATAACTATTCAAAGAAAAATAGATTTTAATGCAAATTTTAGATCTTATTCATCGATTGCCTCAACGTTAAACAAACGAAAGATCTTACCGATAAACAAACGGGCCTATTTCCTGGAGTTTCGGCTTCTCATTATACTGCAAGAAACCTTCCGTGTTGGTTACGTTAAATATATAGACTTTGGTCAATCGAATTACGCCCGGCTTCTGCCAATATTGAAACGAGATCGAGCCATTCCAGAGTCGTAGTTGCTGGAAAGCAATAGTAAATTGCCGAGATTATTACCAGCGTATACCAGTGTATGATTTCTCTCACATTAAAACTGCAATTTGTACACGTACACGTTGCATTTAGAGTAATTTATCATGATATTTTTATGCAAAATAGTCATTAATCAACTCAAAAAAAGTCATCAAAGTTTTTATAATCTTAGAAAATTGGACTATTAGCAATCGATTTATTGCGTATTGATCGTTTCGTGGAGTATCTGGAATTCTTACATGAGTAAATTCTTGCATTTCAAATGTCTATCTCACGATGCAATTCATATAATTTCCGGAGAAATTGAAAATCAAAAGAATAAAAACAAGAAATAATATTGAGAAACTCGCTTTGTTTTATTGACATAAGAAATAACACTTTCAAGATTCTTATTGTATATAAATTTATATTTTGATTATCCTCAATAACAAACAAATGTGCGAAAAGAGAAAGTTTAAGAACGGAAATAAATCTTTATTTATGTTGCAGTAATTAAATAACTAGATATGGATAAGTAATTAAACAATTAATCTAATCGCTTTTCCGGAGATTAATCTAATCTCACAGATACTCGAAACGTTGGAGCTTATGAGATAATGTTAGAAAAAAATCGTGCAGATGATATTTAACAAAAATTATAAACTGCTAATAGTTAAATTATTTATTTGTATATAATTATTTAATAATAATAATCATAATCATAATAATCATAATAAATTAATGTAAAATGTATGTAATTACTTAATTATAGTAATAATAATTGTTGAATTTAAAGTAAATAATACATAATAAAAATTACTTATATAATAATCTATAAATTAAATTCATTTGTGCAAGTAGCAATATTTATACAAACAAATTGTAATAACATATTTGATTTATAATTGTTGTGCTGACAATCATTTGCACTTGCAGACATAAATTATTTGCAAACGACATAATGTGCGTACGTAATACGGCTTTGGACAATGAAAGACATCCCGAAGGTATTTACTGTGAATACAAATACACTTCATAAATGGTTGCCATAAAAAAATGTTAAATATTCATTGCGTGAGAAATTATTTTGTTTAACTGTGTTTGCTTTATTTATAAAATTACATATATAATTTCATATAATTGATTTTAAAAATAAAACAAGAAATAAAATAAAATATATCAAAATAACAACTTTATGATTAAACACGACTAAATTAATAATCACCAACAAAATGGTGTTTTAGCAATTCATCGTTAAATTAATTTACAATTTTTTTCTTTCTTCTTTTCTTTTTTAAGATGATAAATATACTTATTGCGATTCTAAAAGCGATTTCTAAAATAAATAAGAGAACACTTTATATTCATACATAATGTACACTTTTAAAAATATGCTTAATAGTGATAAAAAGCTAAATACACAATTTTTTAAAATACTATAATGACTATACACTATAATGACTATATTACATATTTATCAAATATCAAACCCAAAGATATCGTTCACAAATGTATGTATATACATGCTTTAACTAAAAGTTTCATACTTACTTTCAAGATGAGGTAATCGACCCATGGTATGCTACTGAGTACTATGCCGATCACAAGTGCAAGAAGACCTAGACAGATTGCTGCTATCCTGCCTGCAAAAAAAGTGATAGTAGTAGTGTTAACGGTGCAGGTGTCAAAACGCACGACGTCAAATATATGCATGCTCAATGCATGTTTGCGCAAACAATTTTTTTTTATGTATGTCGACATTATAGGTACCCAGTATTTCTCATAGAACAAGCATTGACCTACATTGAAAATTAGTACCGAGTATATTGCCAACATTGTATGCGAATAAAACTTATACGTATATTCTGAAACTTTTGATAATATCCAAAGAATATTATATTATTAGAATCTCAAAAAATTATTAGAAAAATTTTTTATTTAAAACATTTAAATAAAAACCAATATGTAATTTTTATTTAATACATTCTTATTTATTCTTTAGGCTGTAAATATGACAAATTTTTTATTAACAAAAATTGTCATTTTAACAAATTGTTTATTTGAGGTAAAATATAAGATTAAAAAATTACTTTTGTAATTTTAGCAATCTAATTTTGTATTAATAAATGTATAAAAACCTACATTAATAGAAACAAAATAAAATCGAAACGTTTAGTTCGTAGAATAACGCATATAACTTGGCGAATATATTACGAAACATTATTTGGCAATAGTTTGAGATTAGAATTATAAGATTTTAATGTCAAGAGATACTTTTTTTGTTTTAATCCATATTATTTTTAACTATCGCATAAAGTAAGTAGATTTATGTACAAACGTGTATATATATATATATATATATATATATATATTTTTATACAATTTGTACATTTTGTATATCTGTATGTTAATTTGAAAAGTGATATTATTGTTATATAATTCAGTTTTAATTATATTTACACTTTATCATAACATATCTATAGAAATATATATTTATAAAATGTAAATTATATAACAAATAGTACTCTAAAGGTGCGTTCCGAGTTACGCATGAAGTACATGATGATTGTTTTATCCTTCTTTATTAATTGATGAATAACAAGAACAAATGATTATGTGCTTCATGCGTAACTCGGAACGCACCCTTTTTTTTTTAAAAGACAATACAAAGATATGTAGGGCCCGTAAGAGTCAACGTAATTAAGTATAAATGTAAGAACTATAATATAATATTAAATGTATAAAAAAAATTCTATAAATAACACATTGTAAAACACATTACATTACATTACATGTTTCAGCTCTTGGATTGAACCATCCTCAGATAATACAAAATTCACAACCTTAAAATTCATTTTCATTCTCATAGAAAAATCGTGATGAGAGTTTTCCAATTCATATAGTGATATTAATGAGTGCCTCACGGAGACCATGAATTACTTGCAAGCGATTTACTGACCGATTGTTCGGAATTTCATGATATTCTAATTTAAAAAACATATTTATTAATCAATAAACAAAAATAAAAAATAAAATTAAACCAATTAACAAATTGAAGGACTCTTCCTATACAAAATAAATAATAATAAATAAAGGGTAAAGTAAGAATCGACACATTTCTTTAAAAATTACACGAAGAATAGATTACAATTAATAAGAAGTAAAATTACATAAAGCAAAAATAAAATTAAAAATAAAAAGTTACAAGTTTCGGCTACCGAATTGAACCCTCTTCAGACATTAACATATCAAAAAAACCGCAGTACAAAAATGATTAACGGAAATGTTCGCATAATCACAGTTCGGGTGAGTCTTGACGTAGAATTATTCGCATACAATTGAACAGTCAAATGTGTTTCATATCTCTTGAAAAAGTTCTAGTTGATAAAAAAGATAAAAAACTTCTTATGAAAAAAGTAATAAACGCAACTAAATTAACATACCGGAATTCTAAAAAGTAATTAAAACTCACCAAAAATAAATATAAATTATTCAAAAAAGCGTGTCCATACAAGAATGAGAAACCACCAGAATATACAAAATTAGGTGGAACGCAGATGTGTAAGACAGACATTGTATATCGCTTGTATAGTAAGCTCGCTAATACGGATCACCACGGACTGAGAGAAGAGACGAACTGTCAGTATCGAAAAGTCAAACTTTATTTATAATAGGAATATAAGCCTTGTGAAAACCTTCAGTTTGTAAATTTAGACTATTTTTCTGTTTCTTGATATTGAGCATCTCGGAAATTAAACGTTTCCTGTAACAAGGCTCTTCGTCTAAAATTTTGACTTTATCCCATTGGAAATCGTGATCATGCTATCGCCTGTGCTCCGTTATGACAGAACGGACAGAAGTGTATCTAATGTGATTGCGATGTTCTATAATCCTGGTTTTTAATTGTCTATCCGTCTGTCCAACGCGACATCCATGACGCATCGCAATTATTACACGATATCTTGTAGACTACATTGCTCTTCGATGTATGTGGACAAATATCCTTCTGTACTTTAATATATTTGCCCAATTTATTAGGACTATAGAAAGATACCTTGATGTCGTTTTTATTGAAACGTTTAAACTTTTCCGTGTGAAAAGGAATAAATGGTACCGTAAACCAAGAAGCAGATTCGTTCGCACAGACATTGTCAGCCAAATCTTTCTGTGTTATGGGTCTATTTTTAATTAAATTTTTTATACGTTGATTAACTGTGTCAAAAATAAAGGTCAATGGATAGTCATTGTCTAAAATGTTAATAATGAATATCAAATTCTGTGTATAAAATCTAAAGTCAGATAGTAAAAAAGCTCTGTCAACTAGCGAAAAAATTGTCCCTTTCTTTTGTGCCATGGGATGATTAGAATTGAAATTCAAAAACCTCTCTGAAAAGGTCGGCTTACGGTATCAATCAAAAATAAAACCGTTAATAGATATAGTGACATCCAGAAAATTGATTTCATCTCCCCCTATTTCTGAAGTAAATTGAAGACGCGGATGAAATAAATTAAATTGTTCTAATAAATCGTCAATTTTAAAGGGAGCAACCGCGGTACTAAAATTAAAATCTGAATAAAATAAAAAAAAATCTTTTAAAATGTTATCTACTTTTAAATTCTGTAAAAATCAAACAAAAACATTATCTCAATAAAACACTCACCAACGTGATCGCAGTTATCATTTCTTAAAAAATACTTCGTCAAATTCATCATAAAATTGTAAAATATAAGAAGTAGTATACTAGTCAGATAGTAATAATACAATGTAATACACAATCATTATATTAAAACTTGATAATCTATACAAATCAAATCTTTCAGAAAGAATTTTTTGAAAAATATGTTAACGGTAAGGGTGACTGTCATTATCTAAGAAGCAATTAATAGATTGACAAAACAACTAGATAAGAACAATGTCAAATTTTGTTTATACTCGATATATAGATACGCTTTGTGAAGACCCTTCGTGTCTGTTTGGAGATTAAGACTGTTTTTTTGCTTTTTAATATTTAATATTTCAGAAATTAAGCGTCTATTATAACATGGCACACTCTTTATCTAGTATCTGTATTCCAATTAAAATTATATGCAGTCTATGTTCGGCGATTACAGAACGGGTAGATGTATTCCAACGAATATGATTACGATGTTCTGCAATTTTTTGGTTTTAAGTTGTCTACCCGTTTGTCCGACATATGATGCATCACAATCCTTGCACATGACCTTGCATACTACATTGTTCTTTGACCAATTTGAACGAGAATCTTTTTGTATCTTAATAAATTTACTAGAGTAAGTAATTTATTAGAGCAATAATATGAAACTTTAATATCCTTTCTATTAAATTTTTTTAATTTCTCTGTTATCAGTGGTACAAAGGGCACAGTAAATCATGATGTAACATCCCTTGTTTTATCATTATTGTTCATGCAATCACGTACTACTGCTCGTCCACGCTGAATACTTCTGACTTTAACATTGATTGTGTCAAAAATGAATTTGAGGGGATAATCGTTCTCTATTAGTATATTAATAATCAGTGTAAGATTCTTTTAATAGAATTCAGAGTCAGATAAAGCTCTGTCTACAAACCAAAAATTATATCCTTTTTTTGGAAGATAGGATAATTTGAAAAATAATTTAAAAACCTCCCCGAAAAAGTCGCTTTTTGATATCAATCAAAGGTTAAATGTTTTTCTTTGATGGTTGTAACATCAAGGAAATTTTGTGAGTCAGAGCCTACTTCTAATATGAATTGTAGACGTGAGTGAAACGAATTAAAACTTTCAAAAAACAAATCGATTTCAGAGGAAGAAACAGCAACAATTAGATCATCAACATAACGATAATAAAAAAGAAATTGATTATTGTAAGATAACAAAGACATTCTCTCTATAATTTTTGCGTTACTAAGTCTACAATAATGGGTGACAACGAAGAACTCATGGACGTGCCGAAATTCTGTTTATAGACAGTATTATTAAATGTAAAATATATTGAATCTAAAATAAATCGAACGATTATAACAGTAGAGGGGGATAATAATTGATAAAAAACCGCATTTGCTAAAGGTACATAACATAACTACATAAGTCATACTCTTTCTTACAACTACACGAATGGATAATTAATCCTTTATAACCTCTTTTTAAATGCCTGTTTGTATAAAAACACTTCTTTTGTATAATTTTTCTCTTAATCTGTTTTGCGTTATTTTGTTAACGGCATTCTATGAAGAAAAGTACAAATAACATTGTACAAAATAATATTAAAATAAAATCAAGTAAGTTCGAAGACAATTGTAACGTTGATAACTGATCCCAGGCATCGATGTTGTTATCTCCTAATGGTATTTTATAGCAAATTTTTTTAATAAGAATCAACTCAAATGTGCAAATCATCAACGCAAATAATCATTGAAACATATTAAGATAATATATTATATCGTCATAAAGGAAAAAAAAATATTTCAGATTTTATGCACGTAATAAAACTTACTTGATGTATAAAAAAAGTAATTTCTACTCATGCACTCGTTTCGCGAGAACCAGCGATGTAACAAACGATTCAATGCCGATTTATCTACAGAATTTTACCGCATACACATATCTATTATAGTTAATATCTATGTGGAGACACGGTAGTATCTCGGCGTTAAGATAATTATATTAATCTTAGACTAAATTTTTACAATTATTACATACAGATGAGTAATTAATATGTAAAACAAATTGATATTGATCGATCAATATTTATATATAATATAATATTTATATTATAATGGATATAATATTAATATTGCGACATAATATTACAAAATACTCATATTAACTTCTTTGTCGGATATATTGTATCACCTATGCGATAACTCGAGCGGTTTGTTATATAAATTCTTACGAGATCCAGCATCATTGGGAATTCTTCAATGCGTATAAGTCGGTCAGCATGCTTTCACTCCCGAATTAAATGTAGAACGCTAATGATGCAATTTGGAAATTGCCATCTAAAGCATCGATGCAATGCATCATACTGCAGTTATTGTGGAAAATTCTAATATAATTATTTACGACGAAAAAGTGAGAAATACTTATACACTATTCGGCTCTTTTCCAGATAACCTGTGCTGGTAAATAATTAATTCTGTATTTACATCTTTTTCTCCCTTCTTCCCTTTCTCTCTTTCCTTCTTTTTCTCTTTCTCTTTCTTACTGCGAATAAAACGAAAATACTAAAATTTAACAAAAACACAGTTTAAATATATCGCCCCTTGTTTTGTTGAATATGCGTCTTCAAACTTTATTGATCAAGAAATTTCGGTTGATGACATTGAACGATCTTCAACGAACTTGGATTACTCAATATCTAATATAATCATCGTATTGATTATAAATTTATTTATTCTGAAGGACTGTATTAAATATTTTAATAAATAAGTAGCCTAACTTAAAGCTGTTTTTCGTGTTTCTTTCAATCTTTACGTTTTATACTCAAATCAAAACATTTTATGCTACTAAATTGTTATCCAACAGACATTATTTATCAATATTTTGATATCAAAATAACAAATACTCGACTTATTTGCTAAATTGTTCCTTCTTTAAACATCAATTTGTCATTACCTTTAGTTAAAAACGGAATTCTTTATTTAATATTATAATATTTCCTTTACTGCATTATTTTATTCGTACATACTTCTCAATCTATTTATTCATGTATATTGTAATTCTGATGATTCAATGCTCCTCGTCAATTTGCAGATATGTTTTCTTTTAATTTATGTTCAAATACTGAGAAAATCTAATTAAATAAATAGCAACTTATCTCTCCATTCTCTCTGTTATTTCTTATAGAGAAAAACATTCACTGTTCGTATTCAGAGTGTATACACTGTATATACAGAGTGTCCCAAAAGTTTTTGCCAATTGTTTTTGTGTGATAGAGCAAACTAAACTGAGTCGAAAGTCCTCTACTATTTTGTTATTTTTGCAATAGTTAACAAGACATTACTAAAAATTGCCAAATATTGGTCTTAAATAACTTTTTTAGTCAAATACTATCAACTTTATAGAAAAGCTGCAAAAGACAAAAATCATTTATTTTCTTTTCATATAAAGTTCTGAGAATTTTTTCAGAATTTTTTAATACCGTATTTTTTCATGTTGGTAAAAATAAAAAAATGCAGTACTAAGAAATTGATAAAAAATTCTGAAAAAATTCTTATAGTTCAATGAGAAGAAAATAAATAATTTTTGTCTCTTGCAGTTTTTCTGTAAAGTTGATGGTATTTGAATAAAAAATTATTCAAGATCAATATTTGGCAATTTTTAATAATTAATATCTTATTAACTATTACGAAAATTGCAAAATGGTAAAGGACTTTTCGACTCAGTTTAGTCCGCTCTATCTACACAAAAGCGATTGGTAAAAACTTTCGTGACAACCTGTATAACATAATATCCGCATTCTTTCTACGATTACTCACTAATTGGTTCAATACAAAAATGATAAATATTGCAACGATCATAATTTCTCTACAATTATAGTTTCTAACACATAATTTTTGCAAACAATGATTTAACAAATTAATCCTGTAACTTAACATAAATTAAGATTTGCACTTTGCAGTCTTTATTGAGAAATTTTATAACGCGCAATAACAGTAACATTTAATTTGCATCATACAATAAATGTCGTGAATTTTATTTAAATAATTAACTTTATCGTAAGATGTGCCAGATTACTACCTTAAAGTAATTTTCCAGAACTAAAATTTAATTATTAATTTAACAAGTATCGATTATAGATTCAATATTATAGGAAGCCAATTGTACATGCATGTATTGTACCTTACAGATTACTACCTTAAAGTAATTTTCCAGAACTAAAATTTAATTATTAATTTAACAAGTATCGATTATAGATTCAATATTATAGGAAGCCAATTGTACATGCATGTATTGTACCTTACAGATTACTACCTTAAAGTAATTTTCCAGAACTAAAATTTAATTATTAATTTAACAAGTATCGATTATAGATTCAATATTATAGGAAGCCAATTGTACATGCATGTATTGTACCTTACAGATTACTACCTTAAAGTAATTTTCCAGAACTAAAATTTAATTATTAATTTAACAAGTATCGATTATAGATTCAATATTATAGGAAGCCAATTGTACATGCATGTATTGTAAGAAGCGTCTTAGGGGATCGCATAATGTAAATAAATCTTAACACAAAGATAATGAGCATTGCAATTGAAAGGGTCAACATCACAAACGCAACGTTTGTTCGGCAATTTATAGTTCGCATACCAAGGAGAGAGTGCAAAATAACTCGCACTGCTCACACAAAGCTATGGTACGTGGTATTTGTTAACCATGAGTGGTATAAATTACCTCGGAACGTTGCGCAACACCTGCGATCTCTCCTTTCTCAGATGCCAGCTACTGGCCAGACGTGCTAGTCTGAAGTTCGATTTCTTAATCTGACCTCGAGGAGATGCATGCTTCAAAAACATGAATCGATCTCGCTCTGATCGATCCCGCGTTTTTTATATTTTGTCAAGCAATCATATCAGGTGATACTCTACTTATCAATCAATTAATCATTATTTTAGTTCTTATGTTATATTATTTTAGTACTTATGTTCATAAAATATCAAAATAATTATTATCAAAATTATTAATAATAAAAAAACTATTAAAATGACATTTTAATAAATCAAATATATAAATTAAGAAGAACTACGAGTCAGTTGACATTTAGTAACAATTTAATACTCAAAACCAAACAAATAAAAAGTACATACGTTTCAACGCCGATTGAGGCATTCTCAATGATCCAAATTAGAATAAATTCAGATAATAATATTACAAAAATTGTCGGATTTGCATATTAAAATAACAATGTTCTGTATAGTATATGTTATATAGCAGAATTAAAAATATTGATGCAAATCTAACGTATCCAATGCTTCTATGTTTCCTCTTTGTTAAGAATCTGTGTGGTCCATTGAAATATTTAATGTGAACGTTGAAAACGATTAATATAATTGGAACGATAGTGATGCTTCCATTTTTCATCTTTGAAAAAGTAATCTTTTTCAATCGAACTATTGTGAGTCAGAATTTAAAAAGAGCAATGCAATATTATAATCTACAAGCCATACTACATTACTAGAGCAGAAAAACGTGTAACATCAACAGTAAATATCAGATAACGTTGTTAACATTTTAATAAATTGAATACAATTTCGGAAGAATTCTCCGTTTTAAGAAGGAAAATGGACAATTCTTTTATAGTACTAGAAACATTGCTTTAAAAATGTTGGATTGTCAGAAGTGATTTTAATTTTATTACATGCAGTATAACAGGAATAAATGATTGATTATAATTGCAATGACGCCTGCAGCCATTTTAACGGTTTATTGTGTGAGATTAATTTACAATTTCTCAAGAAGAAAAATCACACTGAACACAGTTGACTATCTTTTAATTCTAATATCGCTATCAATATTAAATGACAGTATTGCCTGCATTAATACTTAAAGTTTACGTTCGAGAAAATAGACCACTTTTAATTAATGTAATATAAGATTTTCATAATTAATACTTTCTCTTTTAATAACAAAATATTTGTCTAAATCTTAATTAATTGAAAAAAAATGTACACAAATAATTAATAATTAAAATTAATTAATTATAGATCTTTATAAACAAACAACGTAATTGTTAATTTAAAAGGAAAAAAAAATAAGCACAGTATCAAAGTCGAAATAATATGTTATTTATTATTATTCATTATTATATTACACTTACAATGAAAAAATTGAATATTTGAATCAGAAAACAAAAAATTATCTATTAATCGCATTTATATGTAAATCTGACGTATACTTACTAATAAAAATATAATGATACAAAACTGTTTAAAAATCGAAATCATTTATCACGCTGTCTATTACGATATTGACCATTGCTGACCTCATAAGGCGTAGCTTAGTGCTCACTCATTTACGCATTTTTACGTATGATAGTGTTCTAAAGTTAATCATAGTGGTACGATAAAAGCTATTGAATATCACTTATTGCACTCTAACTACTGGTAATTGTACAAGCGGCTTAACGGCTCATTGTTTTCTTCTTTGCTGAATAAAGAGCTGTTACAGCTTATGTGTAATAAATTATATATTTATTACATAACTCGCGGTTAACTTACATCATAATCACACGGACTTTTGATTTTATTGCAAGCTATTACTTTGTATGACAGTTTCACACCGAAAATAATATTGATAAATGCGACTTTTTACTATATAAGTTTTATATTGCGACTTTTTAAAAGAATATTAAAGAAAACTACAAAATCTTTTAAGAACTAAGAACTTGAAAATTTGTTAAAATCAGAAAATAAATCTGCATAACATCTAAAATGAAAAAAGTTGAAAAATCTGTTTAAAGTATCCGTCTGCATTTTTGTAGTTTTATTTTTAAAGCTTTTTACTTTGTTAAATTAAAAAATTATATTCTGATAAAAATTTCTTTATATATAATTATATTCAAATGGCATATATAATAATTATACAACTATATTTGAAATATGTCGATTATAATTATATATACTGATATGAAAAATAAAAGCTATAATTAATATTTTATTATAACTAATTTTCTGACTAAAATAAATTATTGGTTAGTCTCACATTTCAGAATTCACACAAAAAATTAGAAAAAAAAAATGTATTTGAGAATAAATTTCAAGATGTTCTTAAATCGCATTCATCTCAAGTCATATTCAAATACAGGTTGACTTTTGCAATCCTACAAAAACTATCACTTTGTGGTCATCTATAAACACTGAATGTTAAAAGACGTATACCTGAGATAGATCTATTTAATAGATCCAAAAAGATGAAGTAGAATGTATAATTCAAAAATATTTTTTCCATAAATAAATATAAAAGTTACCGGTTTTTTTTATATATATCAAAAAAGTTATTTTAGTGCAAAATAGCACTAAAATAACTTTTTTGTTACTTATTTAACAACAGCGAAAAGAGCCAATACAATAATTACATATATACACCCGTAGACAACAATTCGTCTTCTTTTATTAACAAATCTAGTGAAGAAAGAGAGAGAGAGAGAGAGAGAGAGAGAGAGAGAGCAAGTTCAAAAGATGTCTATTGCAAGAATTATATGTATATACATCAATCTCATAGAAAACAAACATATTGAACGCAATTATTATTATTCCTGACCAGTAGCAAATTAAAAAAATCCTTAAGAAGAGTGAACAAAGAACGTGAATCATTAGTGAATCATCTGTTTGATTACTGGTGAACCGACCATTCATCTCGTGCGGGATATAACTACTGTAATGAAACCTACATGATCATTTTCTTCGAAAACTGAAGCTCATGATTAAAGTTCGAGAGCAATTCTCCTATACTGTTCTGCAAATTGTCTGCTAAGATGAAAAATAAAAGCACGCACAGAAAGGATGGTTTTGCTAAAGTATCTATAAAATTTAGCTAGATACAGATCTGAAAATAATTAGACTATCAAAATAATTATGTAGAATATCAAACTGATTGTTAAAATATCAAAATTTTTTGCAGCATTGATCATGCTTGAGGTTTCTGCATAATTATTTTGATAATATAAAATATAAAATTATTTTTAGATCTGTATCTAGCTAAACTTGTAGATACTTCAGCAAAATCATTCTTTCCATGCGCGCAAGAAAAAATAATTTATTAAATCACCAAATTAATTAAAGCTAATTTTTAAATTGTTATATATTTTTAATAATCATTTCTTGATGCGCAGTAAATACATTAGAAATTCATGTAACGTTAAAGCAGACTTGTTCCCACGTGACATTTACGAGAGGTAGAGAAAGATATATCCTAAACCCATCTGGAAGATATACGGATAGCGTGTCTAACGATACACCAGACATCAACGTATTTTAATCGGCTGCGGATCGACGTCCGTGTTCTTATACATTCTTATACAAACAAGCAAGCGCACATTACATCGCGGATGCGATAACGTTGCCGTTGCGATTTCAGATCCGCAGCATCCGCACGGTGCAGGCGTGCATACATGCATCCGTACGTGCGTACGCACATCGTGCATTTTCTCTCAACATTGCCTACGTCTACCAGCGTCTAAATCTTTACTCATAAGAGCGTAAGAGCGAAAAATTCACCTGCCGACGAAGCAATCGTGATTTTGCAATGACTCGCGCTCGCTGCACTCGTCGTGCGCGAATACCGTATGGATGCAGCTGTATGCTAGCGCAAGAAACCGTGCGTCACATCGACGCTAGAAAGTTCGCAGTTTGTGGAAAAAGCGGATATCACGCCGCCCGATCGGCCCGATGCGGGAAAGCTTACTACTATATGTGCAAAATATTTCTAATAAGTCTCTCCTTAACGGCTTAACCCACTATAAGCAATTCTACATTGACTATCGATTGCCCATGTATAACACCAGAATATCACAAAAATGCTTGTGCGTTATCACAGATTTTATTTGAATTTTTTCTTTATATTATACTGAAAGAAAAGATATTATTGGTTAAATATGGCGTAGTTGTAACATTAGAAGTTTTGAGTACACTGAAAGAAAAGGCTGTTGCAACAGCTTAGATGATAAAATATGGCGTAGCATTCTTAATTGATTGTAGCAGCCAACTTTTGGTTGCGTTAGCCTAATGAAATCGTATATTAACATTGCGAACAGGCTAACGCAACCGAAAATTGGCCGCAGTAACCAATTAAAAATGTTGTGTTATATTTTACCATCTTAAATTGTTGCAGCAGCCATTTTTGTTAATGTACTTGAAACTTCTGATGTTACAGTCAAAGATTATCGAATAAGGATTCGTTGTCGACATTGTAAGTATCTACTATTAGGTAATATTAGGTACTATTAGAGCATAACGTGTGATTCTCGTAAACGTAAAACCAGTAGCCACAACGTAGCCTACATACGGATCTATCATTATTATGCGCCATGGCTTTCTTTAAGTAGAGAGTATCAGATATACTATAAAATGTTGAAATAAAATGATGAATAATGTTAATTATTATATCTCAATAACAAAACTCATATCTCACTCACACACACACACACACACACACGCACGCACACACGCGCGCACACACACACGCACGCACGCACACACAAATGATCGTCATGTAAGAATTCTACAAAAAGATATTTTCAGGCAGCAATAATATATGTGCGAAGGAATTTACGTACGTGACTTTCCAAACGTATTGCCAAATCGAGAATACTAAAACGGAACGTTATATTCCGTTATGATTTAATGAATCAATAATATAGTTTGTGGAATAAGAGAGATAAAATTATGTAAATAGTAATAATGTTTTTAAAAATAAAAGTTTCACAAATAGAAACAAAACTTAACTTCAGAAATAAATTGTCAATATTTATAATCAAAGTAAAATTATTAATATTATGTAAAATTTATCCACACGTGTTATATACCTACATTTATTGCATAACTATTTAATATGTAATTTTATATATAACTGAAAATAATATGTAAACAAAATATGTGTATATATTTATTAAATTTTAACTTATGTATACATAAATTAACAAATCGATTCGCTTGCAAGGAAAAATTGTTTTTCAATCAATAGCCCCGAAAATTTAATTCGCGTAACTAACTACTTGCACTTTTATTCTTAACAACATTCGCTTATTAAATTCTCCTATTCGTTGTAGATTTACACATTTATAAGACCGTGCAAGGCTTTCCAGCATAATTTTGCGCAATAAATTATGCTAGGTAATAATTACTGATACTGCAATAAGAAAAAAGGAATAGAGTCATTGCATGCACGCATTTCACATGCACACTTGACATCGAACTCTCCCCGTAATTCTTAAGTGCAATAAAAAACGATTCCTTTTGCTTGCCTAATATAACGCGAATATCATAACTTTCATTTTGCGATAAAAGGAAGAGAAAGAGAGAATACAATTGTAAAAATAGCATTGCATCAAATTAAACTGTTTTTCAATGCATATTTTATGTTTTATATACTACTATGACAGAAAAACTTTTTTTCTTATAATTAACTGTAATATAATATTTTAAAATATTTTTACTTACCAAAGGAATGTTTATTTCTTTTTATTATTTTTTTAATGTATACTATAAGCTAGATAAAATTGTAATGCTATTTTTAATGCTAATTAAAAATTAGTGATGGATTATATTATTTATTTATGGCTAGATAATATCTCTCTCTCTCTCTCTCTCTCTCTCTCTCTCTCTCTCTCTCTCTCTCTCTCTACCACTGAAGAAAAAAATTGCTGCAATGCCCACATTTCAATTATTTCTGTTAAGTTCAGTTTAAAACTGCTATCTATATTATCACAGTAAAATTTAAAAATAAGCCCATTTAATTTCTGAAATAAATTCTTGAATTTTTTAACATGGACCATTACATTTTTGTCGAAAGTTCTGATTTTCAATCATGAGCAGTATGAACCTTGTTTACTATTACCGCTGAACATTTTGGAGAATTTAAGCGAGGACACAATTGTAAAAGTATAAAGAATTTTTATCTATGCAAGACTTTTTGTATATACAGAATATACACTTCCTATAACTTCCTGTAAGTCTTTTATTTACTGAGGATAATTAATTGTAAATCAAAACCTTTAGGATTTTAAATTTGTTAACACTAGTTTTAAATATCAAAATTTAATTGTACACATATATACCATGCCTGACTTATTGCATCATTATTAATACTTATTCAAATTTTGAATTCTTTGAGCCTTGAAATGCTTTATTTACCGCAGTAATCACTAAGAAAAAATCTTTGCAGTATATTATTAATATTACTTAAATACGGTCAAAGATGTTGAAATAATATTTCTATATGTTATATATTTTAAATACATTTATTTCAAATTGTGATCAATTACTTTCGAAATTACACGAACACAATCAAATTGATAATAATCTTACAAATTTAATCAATTAAATTTCAATTTCATTAATTTAAATTTAATCATCGATTTGATGTTACTAACATCTTAAAATTGCAAAGAATTTATTGCAAAAAAATGTTATCACAGCTGAAATCATACCCGGATCCCTTGAATTCCGTACGGAAATTCTTCCCAATTTGATTAACGAGCCATAAATATTTAAATATATTGGTTTTTATTCATAACTTTTTTAATAAGTCTGAATAAATAATCAAAAATATAAATTATAATATGTTTCTATAAATATCTTTAAAGATAAATCACATAAGAATGCCCTTGTAGGCAGTATGCAAAAAAATAAAAAAAGATGCTACCATTAATTATGTATTAGGTTGAGTAAAAAGTCATCGCGTATTTTTTAGCTCAAAGTTGTATATACAATATCTTCGTCAATAATGAATGAAATTCAAATTTAAAAAAAGGGTTTTAAAGCTTGAAATCTCTACTTTTAAAAGCTTATCACATTTTTTAAGTTTATATGAGTTTGATAATTTTTACATACCAAAAACTACGAGCTGAAAAAGACGAAAAATTTTCTTCTCACTTTGTGGATTTGTAACGTGTCCAAAACGAATTTGAGAAAATTTTCGAAAATTTACCTATCGTGAAAGCTTGATACTTTCTCTACAAAATCGTTTTTTTTTTTAATTCCTACAACTTTTGATTACTGAGTTATCGCGGATTAAATAAAAGAATTATTTTGACTTTAATTGCTCATAACTCCATTAAAAATTGTCGTATCGTATAATTTAAAAAAGAGATTTTTAAAGCTGAAACTTTACTCTATCAAGATATATTTATATTGTTGGTAAGAAAGTAATTGCGGTTTTTACTGATAGATGTCTTTTAAAAAAACGCGATGACTTTTTACTTAATCTAATATATCCACAAACATGCTATAAAAGATTCAGCGATTTTCTAATAATTTTTGGAACGCTTCCGGTAGTTTAAAAGAAATTCAAAGGTATAAATATTCATCTTTTCCATGCCAACTACAACTTGCAATAAAAAAATTGAAAAAGAATTTTTTAAGTAAAAAATTAAAGTCACCTCAAATTTCTTAAATAGCATTATATAATTTTTTTCATAACATTGTGGGAGTCTTCAAGACATATATAGGAAATATTATTTTTATTCATGTTTTATTAATTTAATTAATACACATAAACATAAATATCTTTAATAAAGAAAAATTGTACTCTCTTGTCTAAACAAATGTTCAAATTGCTTGCCTCCTTCTGCAACACAAAGTTCTGCTTTTTTTTATCAAATTACGTAATAACTTTTATATTATTTAGATCTAAATTGCATAAGCTGTAATTATATATATTGTATATAATTGGGTAAGGTATTAAAAAGAGATCATTTAAATAACTTGCTTGTTTTTAACAATAGAAGAAAAATGCCAAACAAAAGTTGCATGATTTCAAGGGGGACGTATTTTGATCATATTGTCTTTCTTCTAGATGGAGGTGTCTAAAAAGATATGAAGGTCACTTCACTTTTTTAAACAGAATTTTTAAACGAATTTTTTTTACACAATATGGTTCCTCTAATTATTGTGCACATAAAAGTATTAAGGTGATATCAAAAAATCAATAGTTTACGAAATATTTAATATTTTGCCAACATGTGACAAAATAAAGTATAAAATATCTCGTAAACTATTGTTTTGGTTTTTTGATATCGCTACCTAATGTAATACTTTTATATGCAGAATAATTAGAGGAACCATATTGTGTAAAAAAATCATACGATTCTGTTTAAAGTAGAGCCTTTATATCTTTTTAACACCTCCATCTAGAAGAAAGACATGACCAAAATATGTCCCCCTTTAAATTATGCAACTTTTGTTTGGCATTTTTCTTCTATTGTTAAAAACAAGTGAGTTATTCAGGTGACCTATTTTAAATGCCTCACCCTGTATATACATATATAGCCTTTTTTGAAGATCTTTAGGTTAGGGTGACCCCTTGGTCACTTGGATCTTGGGTTAGGGGTCAGATCTAATCTAGTAATGTCTTAATCTTAGGACATTCCTGATTAAAAAGTAGAACACTAAGGCCCGGTTGCATCAACATTACTTTGATTTTGAGTGAGGCTTAAAACTCTTTTTATCTTTTCTTCTCTTACTCAAAACAGTGATCTTACAGTTATAGCGAAAATTATCTAAGTATGAAAAATAATTAAAATAAATCAATTTCTAGCAAATACTGCGATATTGAATATGTATTGTACCTAATTATATAGATGACAGAGATAGAATTTAGATTTGTGCTATAAATTCTATGCGTATGATACATAATTTTCTATCATATATAAAAAACAGGAATAATTCTAGTTGGAGCAGCAAAATATTTTTTTGCGTATTTTCGGCTTTAAAGAGAGAAAATGAGAGTTTTTTAAGTCTTGCTTAAAATCGAAGTACGTTGGTGCAATCGGGAGTTGGTGCTAAAACTCAAAAGTAGGACAAAAAAAGGATATTTTACGTTAAATTGTAGTATAAATAAATAGTATATTTAAATTTCAAAATAGAAAAAAAAGAACACATGCATTTAACAATCCTAAGAACGATAAAAATATGTATTTAGTACATAAAAACCGGCTTTAATATAATTATGTATAATAATATCTAATAATTTTCAAATATTTTATCACAGATACATAATAATTATCTAATGATTAGTTTCCCTACTTAAAATGTCAAACAGAAGCGTACAAATAACCTATCCGTTTAATGTGGATATTTGTCCCTGCATTACACAGAAACTATTAAAAAAACCACTTAGTTGTTTCTGTTCGCATGCACAGGATATTTTAAGCGTGGATTCTTTGCTTGAAAAAACGCATAAAATATCTATTTTAAAATATGGATAGAGATCATAGTTTTTACAGCTATAGTTATATAGCTGTATCATAGCATAATTTTATAGCTAATATATGTTGCTAGTTGTACACTCATGTTGTACAAACGGATGTTTGGTGTCTTATATATATAAGCAATGCAGGAACGTGAAAATTTCATACTGGTAATCGCTGATAACATTCTTGATTATATTAGATACATATATAATTTATATTGTATAATATATTGCAAACATAAAATTGTGCTTATTCGAACGTAAACATTTTTTACCTGCAAATTTATCGTGCTCATAAAGCGTATAAAGATTCGATTTTAGCAGATGTTGTATTCGCATCTAATGATTTCTGTTGTAAATTCTAAATAAGGTTACTATGTAATCATGTATGATGAATCATGATGTAATAAGATATGGTAAAACGTTCCCGCGCGAATGCGATGTAGAAGAGTGAATTTAGACCCAAATTTAAATGGCTGTTCCAATATGCTGCTGCTATTATAAGCAGAAAAGTGTATTTGGACAATTGATTGTTTCCAGTATGCTATCGCCATTATGCGCAACGTTTTATCTTATTACACTATGGGCTTAATAACCGATCCCCTTGCTCTCTTTCAAAATGAGTACCAAAAAACATACACCCCGGACACGCTGAAAATCAAGCCGAATATCTTCAGACGCTTTAAAAAAATAGAGTACATATCAGGAAAAAATAGATCGTCTGTTCATCCTTAATCTTAATCTTAAATGTTATTTTAGCTCATAAACTTATAATTACTATGTAAAATAATATTACAAATTTAATATTAAATATTAATAAAATTATATGCATTATATTCGTCTTAAAAACCCCCACAAGATTATTTAAAAAATTGTATAGTATTGTTTAAAA
>NW_017305705.1:3201588-3209363 GCF_001594115.1 Trachymyrmex septentrionalis | reverse complement strand
ATATATATATATATATAAATTAACATAGAACATAATTACAAAAATTATAATATAATGTAAACAAAAGTTGCATATATAAATTGTTTACTAATACAAAATTAATATAATCAAGCAATTATTTTCATTTTAAAAATACTCATAAATTATATATGTTAACATGGCAAGACTTTATCAACAGTTAATTACAATACTATCGAATGGAAATATTATTTTTTGCAAACAGTTACGATGGTCTGATACTTCTTTGGAGTTTTCGCTAACGAGTTTAGTCGGTTCAAAAAACAAATAAAAATTAATTGATGTTATTCTCAGTGTGCATAAGATAGACTGAAATATGTGGATACATCTATTCAAATATCAAGGTTGTGAATTTATCGTGGATCCTCTGCGATTTATGGATCCAGTGATATTGCATCCATATTTAGCTAATTGGTAAATGAATGCTCGATTGTAGAAGGTGAATGCGCCCGATTTGATAATTAACATGCCACTTTATATGATAGCATTAATATAATCCGAAATGTAAATGAATTCAATTTTGTTTTATTATACATACATATGCAATGCAAACAATTTCACTATATTATTGATAAAAAAGCAATTTGAAAAATAATAAAAATTGACAAGTAAATATTTATGGTTTATCGATGTCACATAGTAATAAATAAATGATCTAAAATTTATTATGATTCAAAAAGTGATTGACATGTATGATTTGTAGAATATAAATCATAGACGTCAAAAACTGCATAAATTATTTAGTATTTAAAGAACTTTGATATTACAATTGTTTAATTATCTACTAATATAATTCAAAGAACATGCCAGCGTAAGAACGGCTCTAGAAAAACTAAATCGGGATATAAAATGAAGTATTATATATAACAATAGAAATAAAATCAATTTTTTGCATCAATGTAATGTTTTTTGTTATTTGTTCTTTATACTTTTAAATACAATATTTTAATATGAGGAAATACATTTGCCTTAATACAAAGAAAAAAAAAGAAACAAATTCAATAAGCGAATACTGTTTCGTTCAATATGATAATAAAATGGAATCACGTATTCTGTTAAAGACAAGCAGTAGAATTGTAAACCCTTTCACATTTTTCTCTAATGATATCTCAACTAGGATTACAGTCCCCGACCTTGATCCGCTCAAAAATATCCATGTGACCATTTTTTTTGAAGCCTCCTTATTAATCATTAGAATGTCCAATGTATTGAACTAATGCTCTATGACATCCGGTCCCATTGCACCTGTTATATGTCGACTATATAGTCACGCAAGTCCCATATAAGATACAATATTCCTGGAATGTTATATGAATGTTAAACGGGAAAAATAATATTTGTACAATTCTCGAAATATTGTGTGCTTACAGAGTCATATGTCCAGATGTTTTTGTAAAATCTCCTTAAGATCCGTGTAGGAGGCATACAATTTTCAAATTTATTTAAAGAATAGGTAAGATGTTTAGTAAAAAATGTATTTGTAAATTTATTTTTATTGAAAAGAGATAAAATAAAAATACATTATATTATATATTATATGACTTATTTAGATTACTTTTATATTCTTAATTCAATTAAACGATTATATGTAAGTATTATATTATCGACAATGATTACCAGAAAAGAGTCCTTCCAGCAATATAATTTTCTACATGCGTCGTTGTCTCGAGAAAACACTTGATCATCGTCAATAACAAAAGAAAAAAAACGTTGAAAAGTATCATGAGACTGCAATCATAGCTTTAATTACTTGATTACTTGTCTTATCACAAACTATCGGCTTTGCTCTCTTCTCAGAAACGCTTCTGTTTTTGTCTGTTGTTATTCGCTAGTGATTATGCTAACGAACTCTTTTTGTTGATATGAGGAAGCGACCGAGTTAGCAGTTCTAGGATCGAGTATGCGACACGTTGTTTTTGTCTTGTGTAGGCCAAGGAAACTAATCCCATTTAAATAGATTTGCTATAAATTATGATCTCCTTTCTCATTAATATTTGTCTTATCTTGCTATAATCATAATATTAATCGTATATGCCTCAAGATCTTTTTTATTGTCTTTCTTTTTTTTCTTTTTTACTAAATTTAATAATAGCTTCACTTTATTACTTTATATTGAGTTTATAAAATAATTTATAAAAAAAAGGACATAGATAGAATTAGATGAAATATATAATTGTAAAAATATTATTTACACATATAAAAATTTTATAATAATATTGCAGAAATCTAACAGAAATTTATTACCACAAGAAACAATTTTTGTAAGACAAAGAAAATAAGAAATATTTATAAGTATATTATTTAAATTATAATTTTATTAATCTGAATAAAAAAATGTTAATAAAAATATTTATAGAGGAGAAGATGGTATGATGGCCAGTGTATATATTATGGCCTTCCTTAATATCTCCGCTATTACAATATATAGCGAATCTTTCTGATTACTTTAGTACATTTTAGCATTTAATTACACCTACTTCTTCATTTATCTTAAACCTGAGCGTATTATTACACAAATATATATATTTTTGAGTGCTATTTAATATTTTATTTGACTATATATTTGACTATATTTTGAGTTATGTAAATTTAAATTATAGCATGACATTTTGCTAATGTGGTATGTATGGGTATTGATTACTCACGGCTTCTTTTTTGAAGTTTTTATATCAAAATAATTATTTGATAATCGATTGTAGCTCTACTGTTATCTATAGTTTATATTAAGTGTACTATTGTTAGTACTGAGATTTTTAATGGGCAGTTTATATGCAGAAGTTATGTGAACGTAGTGTAACTATCTCTGTTAATATGCCTTTTAGCCAATTGACTTATTACTGAATTAATTATTAAATATTGTAACTTTAATTTTATCTGCTTGCAATCAATTATCGGTTTTCAATTACTTCTTTTTCTTATAATATTTCTTTAATCTAAAAAATGTTAATACTTTATGCTTTTGAAAAAATAGAAAACATATTTTTGTGTTTATTAGGGAATTCTCTAAGCGACGATGGCCCTATTAATGTATCCCTAATTTGTTTGCCTATCAACATTTGACTCATTTTAATATATAATTATTCAAACACGTAATAAATTTAAGCTAATTGTTTATGTTAATATTACATAAACCATTATTTCAATTATATTTATTTCTAAGTACTCATAACGTTCTCAGCTCCAATATACATATTAATAGGGACAAGCTTAAAATCTTGCGGTACGTATTACTGGCTTCACATAAATTCCTCATATCTTTTGAAAAATATTTTAAATACTTTAATACTCAAAAAATAAAATATTATCTTCGGTATAGTATGCATTAATAATTTATTGTAATTTAACAAAAAAAAATATTTTTTCTTATTATATTTATTTGTACTAGTTTTCTTTATGACTTATCAAAATACAAAAGCACACTAATAGACACGGTAATTGGAACAGTTATCCTATATACATTTATTTGCATACATTTTAAAATGATTTTAAAACTAAGAACAAAAGAAGATAATATCAACGTCACAATTCAGTAAACAAATTCATGTATAGTGAATCCAGAGAATACGTATCATTTTGTAAATTCAAACTCTGTTTCTGTTGCTTTATATGGATTGCTTCAGAAATCAATCTTTTATTAAGTACTTTTTCTTCGTCTAATATCTTGATATTTTCTCAATCAAAATCATGCTGATGACTGATTCTGTGTTCTATTATTACGAAATGCTGTGTCGTGTTCTATTTATGTGATTTTTATGTTCATTTATGCGTGTCTTCTAACATCTACTTGTTTGGCCCAACGGTGATTTTTAAGATTATTTTTATGAAAAGTCACACCCATGTTTTTTTTCGAGTCGCAACATTTTTATTAATAGTGTCCTAAGTAATAAATATTTTGTAACTTTGTCCGATTCAACAACATTGTATTTAGCGAAAAGTAAAAAGAATAAAAGCGCAAAAATTTTTCTCGCGTCGGATAATTGTGCACATGAGTTGGGTAATTGTGTGCAAAGTCAAAATCGTAAGAAATAAATATAAAATTAATAAAATTAATATTTCATGGAAAATGTTTTATGGATTGAATATGCCAAATAGGAGAGGCAGCTGTGATGATCTTAACCTTGACATATGTTGTCATAAACCCATTCAGAATACAGACAGCATTGAGCCACCCACAGTCGACACAAACTAAAAATAACATAAAGTCAATGTTATAATTTCATATATATATATATATACTCTACAATGTAACTTTCAAGAAACACACAAAAATCAATAAAAAATCAAAATAATTTATTATATTATTTATTATATTATTTTTATGCTTAAAGTCAATAAACAGTTAAATTTTGTACCTAAAAATCATCATTATGACGTCAAAATACGTCATTTTGATTTTCTCTCGACTTGGTATATCCCTTTGTGCTCTTATATAACACCACGTGTTACATTACATTTATATTGAAATACGAAATTACAACATTATTATCATGTTACTTTTAGTTTATCGACTGGACAGAGTCCCATATTTTCCGAATTCTTTACAAA
Source organism: Trachymyrmex septentrionalis (assembly GCF_001594115.1). NCBI lineage: Eukaryota > Metazoa > Arthropoda > Insecta > Hymenoptera > Formicidae > Trachymyrmex > Trachymyrmex septentrionalis. Next base: position 3,204,800 of record NW_017305705.1, on the reverse strand, counting down.
TAGTGCACTTTTCATTGAGAGGAAACTTTGAATTGTCAATGCGCACAATTTCGCGAATTGATTTGATAAGAAAAATGATTACTCAAAGACTTTTTAACTAAATTAAGTTAATAATATTGTAGCTTAAAAGACACATATAATGACGCACTTTAGTAAGACATGCACGATTAAATAAGCAAAACAACAATACAGATTTATCTTATTTTCTGGATGTCAAAATGTTTTATCAAAATATATAATGTTGTAGCAACCGCTAGCCGATTCGCGAGGTCATTCTCGTGGACACACTTCCAAACTAAAAATAAAGAACACGAGTGTAAAACGAAAATAAGAAACGTTTATTAACATAGAACACCGAATACAAAACAGATAAATGATAATGCAGATGAAGAAACACGTCCAGATACGGCGACGGCTCAGCATCCAAATCTTGTTAAAAGATTAAACGGCTAATAGCTTCGGCAATGAGCTCTTGTCTAAACATCACGGATGTCGGCAAGGCACGGGTTTTTCTCACTTTTTCCGTTAACTATATTTTCAAATTATATATTATAACTTATATGATTATACCCGAAAAGAATCGCGTCTAGCCTAAAAATTTCGTCGCAGTAGCGGCTCCATTTATTGGAAAAGTGCTAAACAAAAATGCGCACACAATTATCCACTGCGCATAATTACCCCACTTTCTTCTATATATAATTAAACATTGCATTTTATTAACACTTATAAAAACTTGATCTCTTTTCTAACAACGCAGACTTCCAGGGGACATCCTAAGGACATCCGTTTATTATGTCCTTCGAACATGATCCTAAAGATATCCCTAGGATGTATCTCAGATAAAGTGTGTGCTATTAGATTATAGATAATTAAAGAAGTAAAAACTCATAATTTATAAATTTGTGGCATATTTCTATGTAAAATTAGCTAAAAATAAATTCCACAAATGTGAAAATAAAATGAATTACGATCTTCTTTATCAAATTCGTAATTTAAATAAAGCGTATATTACTGATAAAATTAGAATTAAAATTGTTACACATGTTTGTAGAATAGTTTTAAATTATAATTTTATTTATATTTCCCCTCTTTTTCATTTTTTCTAGCATCATTTTAAGCATAAAATTGGAGTGCAACGTTAACTTAACTGGCACACTTGTCTGTAAGACAAACCATAAGCTAACCTAATTTAATTATTGTATATTGTGGCGTTACTGTATCAAATAAATTTATCGGAGCTGAAGGCATTTTCGTATTTATGGAAAACTTTCTAAAAAGAATTGTCGGGTTACATGTTTGCATCTTGCAGAGCAACATACAGAGAGCTTTCCAACAAGAGCGATCACACTGTGATCTCTATTAACCTGGACTCTCCATCGCAAATCAAGTTGAGACTCTGTGAAAAATTTAGTGCTATTTTGTTGCTAATTTATTTTTCTTTTTCTGCTAAAGTATTGGAGCAACAAAATAGAGCACTAAATTGTTCTAGAGCAACAAATTAGCAACAAAATAGAGCACTAAATTTTTAATCATATCCCAATTCGATTTGCGATGGTGGGGAGTCCAGATTAATAAAGGTGACACTATGTGTGTAACACAGTGATTTCATCTCTAATTACCATTTAACATTGGCAAACTACAGGGATGTTATGATTCATTGTGTTTTACACTGTCATCTGTATCTCTTGTTGGAAAGCTCCCAAATAAATCAACAAAAAGTATTTTATATCGAAGTAAAAAATCTCTAGATCTTTTCATATATATTAATTTATAAGTATTTTGTATAAATAGTTTTGGTCGGTTAAGTCTACTTTATCAAATGCTATTTTTGCTTATCTCATGAAAAAGTTAATTATTGCAAAATTTCAAATATTATAAAATCTGCTATGTCATCTGATAGAAAACATTTTCTAGTTCATATTCATATTTCCAAAGTTTTATTTGCACCTTTTATTTAGAAATATGATTAAAAAACAAAATGATATAACGGTATATATTGGACTTCTTCTACATACAAGAAATTACTTCCGTCTTACGAAACAATTATTTAACTTTCAACTCTCTATTTTTAGAGAATTTAAAAAATTTTAAATTCTGAATTGCGTGAATATGAGGAATACCTGTTGACGGAAATTTTCGTGTTGATTTTGTCTTTATTGCGTCAACATTATTAATGCATCAAAAATTTTATGATGTAATCATTAAATTCGTAATCATTTAAGTCGTTCATTTTGAGTAGTTCTTCTATTTATTTTCTTATGATCTTGTGATTGCTTAATGATTACGTTGTACATAACACGTCATGAAGACGTGAGGACATTTATGGTGTCGATTTGGAAAGTATGCGTGTCAAGAGAGTGGGCCATCTACTGGTAATGGACCACAAACAAGGTCAGTTTCACTATATTTGTACAATTCTTGGACTTTAAAACTAATCATCATTCATTATATATACACGTATAATATCTAATACTATTTTAGATATCTATCACATCTGAATTTCTCTAATCCTCCTTTATATAAGTTATGTCTTACATGAATGCTCAATCATGTTATTATAGAAGCAAGCAATTTTCTTATGAATAAAAGTCAGAAAAAAGACAAGATTATAAGGTGAGTTTTAAGATAAATATTATATTAATCATATATGTGTCATATTACTTTATAATGCAATTCTTTTCAAATATTAACATCCTCTTTCTTAGTTTTTCACTTCAATAATTTTATAGTTTTAAACAATTTTAGTCTCAAGTAATTCTTATTTTTAACTTTAGATAATATAAAGAAGGACAAAAAACAAATTTATTGATCTACCAAGTTTAATCAAGATTAAAATAAAATATGCCATAATAATTTTTTTCTCTGTCAAGTAGATTGCTTCTCCAGAATGTCTGAAGCCGGCCCTGGCCGTGGGTGAAAGTGATCTTAAAATCGACGAAATGACCAGCCCCTTCTCGTCGTGCCAGGGAATATGTGTTCATAGCAGTTGTACTTCATGAATAATATTTGCCCCATCGTTTTGCAATACCGTATATAAAACACACGATGATACGGCGTATGTTGTTCGGGCAGCTACAATTTTGTAATCCTTACTACATTCCGAGGAAGGGAATTATCTCAATAAAATTAAATATAAAGCTACACAAATTGCAAATCTTTTCGTAATGTACTGAAAATATAACACGCGTTCCTTTCAATGCACAATCTTATAG
>NW_017305705.1:3192871-3201488 GCF_001594115.1 Trachymyrmex septentrionalis | reverse complement strand
ATCTTTTCGTAATGTACTGAAAATATAACACGCGTTCCTTTCAATGCATAATCTTATAGGTATAATAAATCTGTTATTACTCTAGTAGAAGGTCTAAAGCTTTTAAGGTCAAAGTAATCTACAATCTATATGCTAAAAAGTAAAATATGAAGTTGCTAAGTATGTCTCGTTGGCATAACGTGTTAAATCCGTTGATTTGACTGCCATGGACTCGACAAAGAACGAAATTATATTCTACTTTGATATAAAAACGACAATTTGTGCAATCGCACAATTGCGCAAAACGATTGTTCCGTTTGCAGTTCCGGCTAATTTCTTCAATTTCTTATAATATTACACGTAGATTTCTTAATTCGGCCTAAACATTTTTCATGAAATATAATTCATTCAACGTCATGGTCAATTGTCACCATCCAACATCATAAACACCTACTTCAATGCATAAAACCTTTCAAAACCTTCAAATCGTCCTTGTTTTATTTAGTATAGTTGATATCAATTTCTTGTGAAAATTGTTACGTCATTCTTTCTTAAAGTATTCATATTTTTAATCAATAATTAATTTAATGGTATTTTAAATAATAAATAATATTTAATAAACATTTTATATAATTTTAATCTTCTTGATTTTCTTGAAAATTATCATTACATGACTATTTACTATTTAGTATTAATAATGATTTGCTGTCTTTTGATAGATCAAGAGATTTTCTCATTACAGCAACCCAGATAGATTTGAACAAAGAGTTCAAACAGAATTCAAAATAATTCAATTATTATGTCATCAATTTAGAATTTATTTTTCAGACACAAAAAGAATTCTTTTTCTGTACAATTCTGAAAAAAATTCTTTTTGCATCTAAAAATATACTTAAAATTGATGATATACAACTAAATTCTTTTTTGTGTCATCTAAAAATAATTCGGGCAATTTTCGAGATACTCTTCCTTTTAAATCATTTATCCTTGAAGGCAAAAATACTAAATAAACATGCAAATTCATTTCAATTACTGGAATGTTATCGTCACAACTTCATCAAACTTATCAAGCAGAAATGACGGAATGTTATTTGCTTGCGCGGGAATTTCCTTTACATCGTGTTATGCGAGATAAATGTATAAGGATATGAGATTATTTGTTGCTAGTCATTCATTATTGGTCTTGTAAATTAGCACAAAAATAAATATTAATATTTCACGTTCTCGAATAATTCCATATGTTCTCGGATTCTATAAAGTTTTAATTGTATATGATTGTGCTAGAATTTGATTTTTAAGGCTTTAAAAATTTGAATCTTGCACAATCTCACAATATGTAAATTGTTCCTCAAATCATGAATATGTTAATCATATGTAGATATATGCTACTTTGTCTTAAGTGTCATATTTAAAACTTAATACAATCCAAACTAAAATTTACATTTTATGAAAGAGTACATATAACAATAATACAGAAATATATATTATAATACACTGGGCAACAAAATTAACGCAACACCTGTTCACTCTGCAAAAATAGGCAAATTTCAGATATAATAACTTCGTCAAAAATTGTCGTATCGGGATGTTTAAAAAAGCATTTTACAGGATGGAACGTCTACTTTTCAGATCGCTACTTAAAAAATGATTTCATGGAGATTTCATAAAGTTACACAAACATAAATAAAGATATAAAATTTCAAAATTTTTTACGAAATTTGCGGAGTTCCACGGAGTGGATTAAAATAAAAATTGTATACAAATGCGATTTACATCATTCGAAAGAGCAAATCTTTACTTTTAATTTGCCTTTTTACAAAGTTCCGTATGATTTTTTTTCATCGAATTATTCAACGTTGAAGAAAAAGGACCATTTTTGCTTCAAGGTTGAATAACTCGATGAAAAAAAATCGTACGGAGCTTTGTAAAAAAGTAAATTAAAGATAAAGACTCGCTCTTTCGAATGATACAAATCGCATTTGTATAAAATTTTTATTCCACTTCGTGGAGCTTCGCAAATTTCATAAAAAATTTTGAAGTCTGATATATCTTCATTTATATTTGTGTAACTTCATAAAATCTCCATGAGACCGTTTTTTTAAGTAGCGATCCAAAAAGTAGAGGTTTCTATCTGTAAAATGTTTTTTTAAACATCCCGATATGACAATTTTTGACGAAGTTATTATATCTTGAAATTTGCCTATTTTTGCAGGGTAAACAGGTGTTGCGTTAATTTTGTTGCCCAGTGTATAAGAATTAAAAATATAAAAATTAGAGAGTTGTATGCTGGCTTAGGACATTAGATAAATAAAAATTATTTGACCTTGACCGTGTGAGTGATTTCATATCTCGAATACTTCTCTTTTTCTGCGGCCTTCAGTCTTTTCTCAATGGATTCCATCCGAACCTCCATGACTTTATCGAACGCGTACAATGACCCTGACGAAATTACTGACCTTGAATTACTGTACAATCAATAGTAGAGATATCGTGTTTTATAGAAAGCCTATCAATACGAGAAAGCATAATCTTGTGAAAGGAATTAGAAAGCTGAAATACGATTAAATATATAATTTTTGTTTAATATCAAAAATTACTAATTACCAGACCGCGTTTCGCTAAAGAATAAAGGAATGTACATATAGAAAATCGCCATACATTTGACGGCAACCTTTTAATGTTTTAATGTTTCAATATTTTAGGGTCAATGTTGATTAATAGTCAATTTATATTGATGATATAACTGCAAAATTAATTTAACTAGTAGATGACCGTAGGATGTTTTGTTGAATGTAATTACAATAAAACTCGATCAGCTTCTTTTACTGGAAATGTTTTGTAGTAATCGTGTTATCAAAGTCGTTATATAAGAAAAAAATACTGGTAAAGCACGCCTTTTTACAAGTGTTTCATTTGTAGAAAACAGTATAGAAAGTATTTGACATATCCGATATCAATCTAAAGAACTTGCTTATTGCTCTTTTAATTTCAGTAAAAATTTTTAAATTAAATTCAAAAAATATATTCAGTATACAATATATTTATATAGCATATATAACACAATTGTTACCGATATTAAAGTCTGATTAAACTTTGAAATTTTAATTAAAAAATGTTTAAAAGAATAAAAAAGTTCCAAGAATTTTAATAAAATACAACATAGAATATAAAATAATATACAAACTAAATAATATTCACTTTCAATTGCGTTTGATCCCATATCTCATAATAACGTAATTCTGACGCATAAACAAACCAGTTACTATCCAATTAAAAATTTGTATCCTTGATCTTATTTCTTTCTGAATGACTGTTACAAATAATTCTGTTATTAACATACATTCTTGCTAATACATTCATTATTGTTTTCATTTTATATAATCTTACATATATCTTACATACGCAATGGCTTAATTCATCCTGCGACCTTCTTGCAGTTATGCTGAGACTTTCATTACGAAGATTGATGTAATTTAGCTGATGTAAGTGTGTTAATAACTTCCGCCTTCATACAGGAAAATAGCACGATTCTCTATAATAATAGAACCATGACCTACCACAATCTAAGTTTGAACTTGATATTCACATTTTTCATTCACTTTCTCGTGCTAGGTATAAATATGCTGAGATATATCTAAACAGATGCTAATGCATTCTTCTCTTGTGAAGTAATAAGAAAATAATCTTAATAGCATAAACTCTCGCCGTCGATTATGTCTTATCAATAAAATAAAAAATACCATATACTACTTTGTCACGAGTATCTAATTGTAAATATTAAGTGTCTGGTTTATCGGCTTGCTTGTTTAGAATTTACTTTACAAAACTTTCAATTTTTATTTGCTTATAATGTATTCTTATTTTTAAATCAGCTTCAACAAATCAAAACAAAATATACCATCTCGGAAGTATCTGATATGTCAAAACGGAAACAGATAATATGAATTGAACAGAGTATGATGTTAAGTGCTACGTATGTGTGTGACCTATAAAAAGAAATGGAGAAGAACGATACCACGCGTTTCTTCACGCGATACAATGCGGGCAAACACGCGATGCGATGCATTGCCTGTCTGCAATCACTAGTCTGAATATCATACCTATAACTCTATTTAATGACATGGCCCCGGCGCATTGCACAGGACGAGAGTATTAGAAAGTTGATAGCTGCAACGACCGCATGGATCTATGAATGTGGCATAGTAATGTCAATGCGCCCCGTTATGATGTATGACGATAATAGATAAATGATTTGCAAGGTGCTCACGACAGTGCATTGAACAATTTATCATGGTTCTTCAATCAAAGACTTATTCACCTTTCGTCTTTGAACAGTGCAGTGCGCTCGAAAAATCATGCAATACCCACTTTACTTCAATGTTTCGGCGATAAATGTTATACCTCTCTTTGATCACTTGATATAATGGTCAAATAAATATGCTATGTGAAAATTTCGCAGACGATATTATCGATTTAATCTATTAAAAAACCTATTAATGGTACGCAACCGGTTCTTCTTTTTCTATTTCTCTTTTTTATTTGTTTTATCCTCAATCGATCTTACTATCGCTTGAGCGAAATGATGATATGAATGTATAATTTGTATAATAAGTATTCGAGAGAATAGGATCTGAGAATTTAATTCAAACTCGTTTAATTCAAGTTTAATAGATATCACGCCCATTAACTCCGATCCATTAGAATTTTAAATAAAAAGTAATCTTTTCTAGAGGAAATTGCTCTTATAAGAAAAAAATTAATAAAAGATTTTGGGTAAAGTAATAAATTTTGAATTACGTAAGAGAGTGCATATCTCGTGTGATGCAAAACGTAAGTGAAAATCATGCTGCGCCTGCCGTTCATATCGTACATACGGCAAAAATAAGACAAGTAGAAACTTGTATTCTCTTACCGAACCTAACGGTATCGCAGAATGAAGGATGCAGATACAGGATAAGAACGCCCGGAAGAGGCATTAAAAAGGGAACAACGTAGGAAAAGGATAGAAGTAATTTTCTTCTTTCACTTCAAGCTATTTAAAAAGTATTTTTACTTTAAAATTGTATTTCTAAGATTCAAAAAATATTTAAAATAGATTTATGATCGATACATCCAAAAATAAGAAATTAAATTGGTGTACAAAAATATACGAAAATCTTAATTATTATCAAAAAACATTTTCTATTTATTAGCTTCAAAAATTTCAATAACAGAATATTACTTGAAAATTTAATACTGAATGATACTGTATTTTACTGATACTTACTTGATATTTCCTTTACTTTTCTATATTTAAAATAAACGAAATCAAGAACTCTTATCAATGGGTATTTTTATATAATATGTAATATAATATAATATAATATAACGTATTGTAATATGATGTGAAGTATTGTGTATGTTACTTTATATGTATGTATATATGTACACACGTATGTGATGCATAAATAATTCTATTATTGTATAACTACTATTACATGCAATTACTCTTTTAAGACATTTCCTGATCACAATCAAATTAGAAAATTCAGTTTCCTTGATTTCTTAAAATAACAAGCTTTTACGAAGACATGTTAAGAATAAACTAATGGGCGATAGTGAAGCTAATCGAAGTGATGCGTATATAACTGTGCTGTGCAACTTGTCCTCTATCACTCGTGTTCCACTGACCCACTGCACTTTGACCTCCATTATGTTGCACATAGCATTTAACATAGTGCACGTATTTATACAAGATATTTTATAGCTGTCGGCTTTTTTAATGAATTATTTAACAATAATTTTCTCTGTTTTTTTTTCTTTCATAGAAAAAAGAATTAACAGAAGTTTTATCTAAGAATTAACTTGATACAAAATAACAAAAATTTAATCTACATTTTTATTTTTATTAACAAGATAGTCAATTAATTACTTGGCCATTACAACTTTTATAATTAATCAATAAGTTAGTTTTTAATCAATTTTAATCTTTTAATCGATTTATGTGTCATTAATTCTGTCATATGATTAAATTTTTAACTTGCACTAAAAATACCTGTGTTAACATTATCCAGCAACGTGATCAGTGTTATCATTTTATGATGTTTCAAGCGTGAAAATATCTGAAGTAATTTTTAAGATTAAACATTTTTCTTATTTATATAAGAGATATTCACAAAACCTATACGGAATAATAAAGATCAAATATTCTAATATCCAATATTTAACTAATCTAATAACGGTGTTTTATTAGATAACTCATAACTCTCATGTAATTACTACAGTATTAAATCTCATATTAAATTAATTATCCTCGTCGAAATACTGAGATTTATTTAGCGGTATTATCAACATAATTCTATCGCAAACTATGATGTTGAAATTGCAAATTTCAATTATTACAATTACATTTTCAGTATAATTAATTTTTTCATCTGCGGTTATTTAATAACTTTTGTCGTTAGAATTTGCAGAAAAATGTAAAATGTATTCAGGATAAGAATATATTATCTATTTTCATGTTTTACGAAAACAAAAGTGATAATAAAAAGAGAAGATAATATAATAATAAATTAAAATATATTTATCATATTCAAAGATATAGTTAATTAATATTCCAGAAAAAATGTTGCCACACAGATTTTGCGTATCCATTTTTATCAAAAGACTATCAGAGGAGAAGGTATCTAATTAAATTTTTACGAAAAAAGTAAATATAAATAAACATTAAAGTTGTGTGTAGCTTACAGTATAGCAATCGTAAGGTCGAAATAAGATTTATACGAGATGATTCAGACATTTTGCTAACTAACAACCTTTTAGAAAATTTAAGACGGATTTATTTTTTAAAAACACGCAAACTTGCAAAGTGTTTCTCTTATTATGTTACGCATTTTGTAATTAGAGGTATATTATCTTCTAACATCAGTTAGAAATATATTAGCAAATTGCTCTTTCAAGCTAAAAACAAACTTTAAAATAAACATTTAATATAAGATTCATTGCAGTAGAAATATTATACATTAGAAACAGATTAATTAATATATAAAAGGACGCGATAATTGCAAAAAGTCTACTGAAATTTTACTTACTCTTTCTCTCTTTCTCTGGTTTAGTTTGTTAAGATAACAAAAATATTTCGACTATCATGTAACAAGAATTGGCTGGTCGACCTTGTATACAACGCTAATTACGCACGCTCTTTAAATGTGGTGAGAGTTGCGGTATGATACGGGGCGGCTCTCACTTTGATACCTGTTATTCATGAACGATAATCGTTGTAAGGTGATCGCATGTTCTTTAGCAGAAATGCACTAAGAAGGAAAACACATTGTTTTGACACTAAAACGCGCAAATTAATTAACATTAGTAAAATTAAGTATTAAAATTGAGAATTAAAATCCTTTATTTACGTAATTTTTAATGAAATATATAATTAACAATACTATGTGTTTATGTGTATTATATTATAATAAATATATAAAAAAAAGCCCTCTGTTATGAGATAGGCGCCTATTATGAGATAGCAGCGTTTCTGTTGAACTAATAAACGCTATCTATTGGTTTCATCATAAATTTATTGCTCTTGAATAGAAAATTATTTAGTCGAAAATTCATTATTAGATCATGTCTGTAATCGTTGTAAAAAACATTTTAGAATTTGGATGTCTTCAAGTTTCATTGATATAAGCCTTTAAACCTTGTTTATTATTTAATAAAAAAAAAGTAAATATTTGGCAATAAATTCTTCATATAGTGATAGAGTAAGATTGTATTAATAGAAAGATATGGGATATGTTGAATTGCTTAATTACAGAAGTTAGATGTGATGATCGTAAAATCGTAAAGCGTGGAAATCGTAATAGACATTCAGGGTATTTCTAATATAAAATAACCTATGTTATACCGAAAATGATTGCTAAAGTATAAATATTATGTAATAAAAAGGACAAAAACAGAATGAACATCGAATGCCTGTTTCTGCGATGCTTGGTTCCAAGTACAAGAAGACAAGTCCTGAGTACAATTCAACGCATGCTCATTTTGCGCACACACTGGCAAACTGATATCTGTTTATATTTGAGAAACATTACATAAAGTTTATCAATTGCAATATTGATGTACTTTGCATTTTATTATCGATTTCTCGGGGCATCTTAATATTTTGACTTTGTAATTTGCTCACCTTTATATTTTTTTAATTTAAAAAAAGTAGAATTTAAATTAAATTTTACATAACATTTTTATCTTAAAGCTTATTACATTATCTTCAAAATAACTTATTATTTTTTTTAATGCTGCTCATGGACTCCCAGCATTTACCCAAAATGAAGTCGGTATCTCATAATAGAGGTCTATATATATATATATATAAACTAGACTCTGAGTTAACTAATGTGTGTATGTCATTATTATTGTTAAAATATTCAATATAAAAAGAAATAATATAAATCAACATTCTTTTTTAACTTTCTATTAAAAATGTTATCATTACTCTCTAAATCTAAATCAGTGGGTAATCATTAATATCAGTGCCAAGTATGCCACTGGGTAATTAGTGACTATCCACTAAAAAATATATAGCTAAATTTAAATATAATATTTAAATAGATTATTTTTATATTATAAGAATGTATATTTTTATTTTATATATATTTTG
>NW_017305705.1:3176878-3192856 GCF_001594115.1 Trachymyrmex septentrionalis | reverse complement strand
ACAAAAAATAATACTCTTTTTTACAAAGAAAGTGAGAAAGAGTGGGGGGGGGGAATAAGAAAGGGGATAAGAATATGAAAAGAGAAGGAGAAAAGAGAAGTAAAATTAAAATACAGCATAAGAAAGTTGTGACTAACTTGTCTATTGTTATAGTAAAAATTAAGCGTGCTAGCAACATATAATTTTAATATATTTTTGAAAAATTCATAAATTATTATAAAAAATAATAAATAATTTTGAATAAATTCAGATATTTTCAAAGCACCCGGTATATACTTTAACAATTCTCACCATGAAGAAACTGTTTGTCATATACCTACATCGTATTTCTTTGACAATTACCATGACTTGCGTATTTAAATGATACATTATTAGCAGAATATCTTGTAGAGATCAATTAACGCTAAATCGACTACCTTTCAGATAACGACTAATTAAGGAAAGTGTCGAATGAACAATGGCAATTTACTACTCATGCTGTAATATTGTTCCGGTCTGATTGCCGGCACGAGTTCGCAAGCATCTAACAACGTATTATCATTAGTCGCGGCAGAAAATTGCAGTTAAGAGAGAATCGTGGTTTAGAACGGATTAATCGAATTACGCAAGAGTAAAACCTTGTCATTGCTTAACCTATTTACGTTTCAAGATTAAGTTCAAATAATTAATGCTTTAGATAAATATATAATATAATAAAAAAATCGGTATCTATAAATCAAGACAAAAATTTAAAAATTGCGAAATTTTCGAGCGCAACAAGTTTCTGCTTTAAATAAAACTTAAAGTGGTTTATCGACAAATAAAACTAGTTACTTACCATGTCTGAGCTTTCCCTTCCTAGAGATTAACAAGGACAATGGCCTTGGCACCTTTTCGGTACAAATATTGTCACTGTTATCATTTGTCACACCAAAAAGAGCGTTTCTGCCAACTTTCATGTACTGCCTCCCCATCGCCTTTGGGGATCTCGTCCCGAACAAAGATGCAATGAACTTCATCTTCGTTCTTCGATTTACTCACGTTGAAGAAATAATCTCCTTTTGAGACTGTTAATCGATAAAATAACTTCACTTAATGTATATATATATAACGCTAATAATAAGACACTTATTAGATCAATCACATTACTTCAGTCGTTTTTTATAAATAATGTTTATGTAAAAGAAAGCTCTTTGTCACACTTTTATTAGGATGGTGTCCTCGATATTCGAACTGGAGTCGAAAGTGGAAAAAAAAATCTTAGATAATCCACTAGAAATTATTAATTAATATGCTCTAATTAGCAATTGTAAGCACGTTGACCCAAAATGAATATTGCGTGTACAGAAGATCATCAATATCGTCGTCATCATCATCATCATCATCATTATCATCATCATCATCATTATTATCATCATCTACCGTCACTGCACTGAGCATTGTTCTCACATTGAACACACAGCTGCGTCATCATTATCGTCATCGTTATCATCACTACTGTCTGTCTCCCGCCGTTGTCTTGTCGATAGCGATTTCGACAGGTACCACCACGTGTTTCTTACGTTCGTGTTACGCACTGCACTTTCACACCTGGTCCAGGTAAAACGTACATTCCCCCAGCTTCACTTTCACTTGCCGTCTCGCCGTCGATCCTTCATTCTTGACTTTTGCCTGAAATGCAAAACCAAATCGAAATTAAATGAGGAAGGAGAAGGTGAAACTGACCGGAACCTGGACTGATCGCGAAAGAAAAATACGACGAAAAATAAATTAGCGACGCAACGCGTCTTGCAATGTAATTTTTGTCATTGGACATATATTACATAAATGTAAAGTATGCATTTATACGAAATTTTCGGCGCAACGCACATGTCAATATTAAAACTGCTCAATTAAAGTTACAGAAAAATCACGAAATTTGTATTTTTGCACAAGCATAACTATTAACCGTGTTACCATATGTGACAATTATCTCTTTAAACTACATGTAAAACTATCTCTCTCATTTATATTTTAAACTATATCCTAAATTGTACCCTATATATATTTAATAAAAAGGCATACTATTTATATAATATTTTATACTTAATATTTGTCGTCACTTTTAACATTTATTATCTCTTTTAAGAGAGTTAAGGGTATCATTTTTTTAATATATATATGTTTCTCGAAGCTGTAACTTCAAACAATTGTATGACAGTGAGATATACAACATGTGTGTCACTATGAGACAAATATTTAGCAAATATTATTATATTTAGTAAATATTAATTAAGAAAAAAAAAGTAGCATGCTTTGTTAAGATTATCATACGACTGGCATAAAAAAATCAGGACACCTACGAAATAAGTGACTATTTTTTTATAAAAATACTCTTTAGGTACGAGTAGAATAAAAAGGAATAAGATTTTATTCCTTTGGAGGGAATCTCATTCCACAAAAGACTGAAAATTGAACCAATCTTTAAAAAAAAATGAAAATATTTTCACCCTAGAAAAAGAATGGGAAATTTTCATTCCTTTGAAGTGAGATTTTACTTTTTGAAGTGAGATTCTTCTCAAAAAAGTAAAATCTCACTCCTTTTTTTGAAATCAAATTTCGTTCCTTGGAGGAAATCTTGTTCTAAAAAAGTAAAATCTTCCAAAAGAATATGAAATACTACTCTTTTCCAAGGATGAAAATATTTTCACTCTTTTTCAAAGACTGATTTAATTTTCAGTTTTTTTTTTTTAATATTTTCTCTGTACGAATACTTTTTGCACTCACTGTATATGTATTGCAAATTGTCATGGTGAAAGTAATTATTTTTTTTCTGTTTAATGTATGCTTTTACTAATATGTGAGCATTCTCGCAAAGTTTGTTTCATTTTGCAATCTTTGTTATTGTCGACTTTTTTGCAACACTGATGTAACAGGACGTGTGCTGACTTTGGATGATTTTGAAAGAGTCCTGATTTATTTTTTAAAATAAATGAAATGTCCTGATTTATCACCAATAGGCAAACTTGCTTCATTCTGTAAATTTTTTGAAATTCACTCCAAAAGATTTACAGAATAAAATAATATAATCAAGCGAACAAAGCACAAGTTTGTCTATTAGTAATAAATCAGAACATTTCATCTATTTTAAAAAATAAATCAGGACTCTTTCAAAATCAGCCAAAATCAGAACACGTTCTGCTACATCACATTGCAGTGTTGCAAAAAAAAGTTGATCGACAATAATAAAGATCGCAAAATGAAACAAACTTTGCGAGAATGCTCACATATTATATAGTAAAGCATACATTAAACAGGAACAAAATAATTACTTTCACCATGACAATTTACAATACATATACAATGAATGCAAAAAGTATTCGTATAGAGAAAATATTTTTTAAAAAAACTTTATTTTTTAAAATATTATTCAGCAAAAAATGAGTCATCGAATTGATGTCGAATCAATACGATGATTTCAACACCAATTTCGATTCGATGTTTAATTGACGATCAGTTCTTACTGAGAAATTAACAATTTATTCATAAAGAATAAAAAACTATATTTCTTAAAATTATATATATCAAAAAGATATGTATTAATTATAGAAAATGTATCATCTAATAAATAAGTATCATAATAATGTATCATAATAAAAATTAAAAATTGTATCGTTTGGATGCTCAAAAAGTATTCATACAATCGAGAAATTTAACTTCTAAAATTAGAAATACATGCGAAACTCATTTGTTTATATTAGAATGTATTTATCATTGTATAAAATTGATAATTAATGTTTATTTTCTATAAAAAAGATTTTTTTAATAAAAAATTTCCTTGTACGAATATTTATTGCACTCACTGTATTTAATGTACACTTAAATGCAAATATATTTAATACGAATAATTTAATAAAAATAATTAATAATTAATAAGAATAATTTAATCGTAAAATTATCCTTTCCGCTCCTGATGTCGATAATAGAAGTATACATGACAATCCAAACGCACCATATCACAATGCTATGAATATTATACTTAAAAGATACTATGCAAAACATATGAAACAATTATAAATAATTATTATAAATAATAAATAATTGTAATTAATTATTGTATCGTAATAATTATTGTATTTATATTAATTATCGGATCATATAGTCCGATCCTTCAATTCGTGAAAATTGTTTATTACCAAACCTATATATTATTGTTTTATTTAAAATTATTCTCTAAACATCCTACTCTTTAATGTTTTAAAAGAAAATAACAAGAAAATAACAAATTGTTATATCTTACATACAATTAATTCTAAAATAATTTTTAAATAAATTAAAAATTATATGACGTTTGAAATTAATAAACAAAAGTCGTTTATAAATGCATCGAATCATTTAAGACATGAATATTATCAATAAATATTAATGTCTGAAACACTATATATGAATAATTTATTTCTAATAACAATATACTATCGAATATCATTGAACAATATACCACAGTTTAAGATTATGACGTATTAACCATTTTGCAACGTGACGTTAATGCCACGCTATACATTAAATGATATCTGCTGAAACAGTAAATTAAGCAATTATATTGTTGACGCATGCAATTGTCGTAAACGCCACTGTTTTCTGTTTTATTCGTTATAATCGTTTTGTTTAAAAAACATTTAATCGACCAACTGCTGCAATAATTATAAGAAAAAATAAAAAGATTTGCGTCAGTAGTGCAAAAAGTACAATAAATATATAATTTGTACAAGTGTTCTCTTTTAAAAATGTAATCTATCAGAAAAATCTTCTATGTAATCTTCTAATGTAATCTAATCAGAAAAAAATGATATCTATATATCTCATATAAATACATGTAATAGAATATCATCTTTTTGTTATTTTTCCTTTTGATGTGTGTGTGTGTGTGTGTGTGTGTGTGTGTGTGTGTGTGTGTGTTATATGATCTTTAAAAAAATTCAAATCACTAATTATTAATGTAATTTTATGCACTCAACGGTAATTTTGTCCTAACTAATGATGTTCTAATATAGATCGAAATATTTATACTTATATTAGGTTAAGTAAAAAGTCATCGCGTTTTTTTAAAAGACATCTATCAGTAAAAACCGCAATTACTTTCTTACCAACAATATAAATATAAAACTGTGACTATATTGGTGTTTTATCGAGATAACGTTTTACTTGCCTTTAACAAAATTTTTTTATATATTTTTTAAAATTTTTACAAGATTTTTATTTATTTTTTAACAATTTGTTTTTTTATCAGAATATCGAGAAACTCTTCAGTCGGAAATGAATCGACATCGATTGTTGGCACGAAGTCCCAACAATCAGTCGTTAAACTGTTTGTAAGTAATTTCTGTTTCTCTGTGAAGCATCTGGCTACATATTTATTAACGCTTTCTATCGAGTTTACGTGTTCTTCTTTGGTAACAAATTAACTGCGTTTATTATCTGAAGATGGCTCAATTCAAGAACCAAAACATGTAATAACTAATGTACCTTTACAAATTTATAAATAATGTAATTTATTCGATGTCTTAACTTTTTACATTCAGAATTATTAATATTAACTCTTATATGCACTCTTTATAATCTTTATATGATTTTGAAAGACAAGAACACATGAGAAAATGTTGAAGAAAGAAGCTCTAAATGTAAAATTAATTCATTTTTTCATAACATATTACAGATAAAAGTTTAATATGAACTAAATTCTTAATAAGAATAAACAAAGTTCAGTTATATCACAATAGCCATCAATATTTTAATATCATTCAAAAATATTTATTATACAATATAAAGTGTCTTATAAGATCGTAATATGACTAATTCTTTTAACTTTTTCTTATTGTATCTTTAGATTGTAATATTTCATAATTTTTTATTGCTTTTTGTTTATATCATAATGTCATCATTTGTCATGTATTTCTCTCAAGTAAAAGAAAAGGACAAGCATAACAATTATTAAAAAAGAAAGAGAAAGCTAGAATAATATCTGGAAATCCTGCTATATTGTTTTTTCATTCTTTTATTAAAGAGAAATAGAGATAACTGTAATTTTTACAAAAGATTAAAATATCTATTAGATAAAATATAAAATAGATTAATTTTTTATCTAATTTATATATATATATATTGTTACACATGAACATCTGATGGTGGCTCACATTGGCATTTCCTCATTACATCATTACATTTATATTAATATTTTATTTTTTATTTTATAATTTCGATATTCTAAATTCTAAATTTGAAATAAAATTAATGTTAACTTTTCTCTATCAACTTTCTACATTTATAGAATGTAGAAAAAAATCATAAGCATACCTATATTACGAAATAAAGATATATTCCTTGCATAAAATATTAGCTGTTTTCAAATATCGGTAATCTGATTTCGCATACTTTTTCTTATAATAAATTCTTTAACTAATATTGAATTTATTTTTCCTTAATGAAAAAATTTGATTAAATATTCTTCCTATTTGTAGGCTTCTAATTTTCAATCGTGTATTATTTTTACTACAAAAATGTAAACGTAAAAGCCAATATTAGATGGACGTACATAAAAAATATATTAATAAAAATTAAATATAATAAATATTTTGACTTTTGATTTGGATTCTCTTCAGCTGATAAAATAACAACTGATAAAATAACAAAAATCATGATAGAATTCGACAAGGTGTTGTACTTCCAAAGATGCAAAATAATGGCGTCCGCACATTTTGATCTTAAATAATATGAATATAACGTTCAAAGTTGTTTGAACTTGTATTACTCTTTATGCGTATTTTACTGCCATTTCACCGTTATATTATTACAATTTTAATTTTCAATTTATAATATAAATACTTAACCAAATACTAAAGTTTGTTGATAACATTTTTCTGAATTATATTTCTGAACATTATATATTTGTGATACTTCTCGATACTTAACAACACACTAATTTTATTTATTTCGGCAATTTCACCGAGTTTATTTTTATCAGTTTTATACTAAGACGGCCCAAGTCAAGAGTCAAAACATCTATGTATTGTATCTAATTTTTTAATTGTTTTTATTGTGTTATATCTATAATATATTTTTTATACACATCCATTTAGTGTCGGCTCTTATTTGTACTTTATTTAAATTTTTTGAATATATTTATAATTAATTTTTTCGAAACCTTTATTCTTTTATATATTGTAAACATAAAATGTAAAAAAAATTTTGAAGAAACAAAGGCATTTGTTTGAAATAGCCGAAACGACAAAATTCACACAAATTCATTAGCATGTGCGTCTTAAATTTCTTCGACAAATAATTCTTACAGTAAATATGATGAGGTATAACCGTCATCGTAAATAAATGACTGAAGAAGCTTCCAAGAACGTAGTGATTTCTCAAAATGCATGAAGACAGATGATTAGCAAATATTTCTTTACTAACTTAACATTGAAAGAGTGCATTCCTTTCTCGCCGTTATCAAGTTCGATTGAGCGGAATGATTTACATCACAATGATATTATCAGATGATACAGACTATGTCATACATCGAGTGAACGTTGCATACGCCCAAAGGCGCCTAAATTGCTATTTTACAAATCTCGATAAATTAAGGGAGAGTTACGTTGAATTGCTTCAAGAGTTTTCTTCTAAGGTGGCTAATGATCACGCACGCCCGTTGTAAATGCGAATTGCACTAGAGCGTTTCGGCTACATTCGCATAAATCTGCCAGTCTTTCTCTCTTTCTCTTTAGGATTGCAAGTATACATGCGCGCACTTTACGCGCGGAAAATGATATACGCGAGTGCAATTTAACCGGGACTTTCTGTCTCGTGCTTACAAGGGCGATCGAGAACGGGATTTTCGCGCCACTGTCTCTTATTGCTTAATGCGTTCTTACAAAAACCCGTGCATTATTCAGCTGGTCTTGCCGCTTTTGCAGTTCAGCGAAAACATACCAGTAATGGTCCGGTAAGTTTCGATTGTATCTATGTTGCTTTATATATCTTTACATTATACTGTAATTTTTATTTGTACTACAATTGTGTTGAGAATAAAGATAATATAAAGAATAGTATAATATATCTATTAGTACAATATATCTATTAATCTACTTGATGAACTCGCTATACTGCAGGAAGAGACACGTGCGAACAATTCCATATATAAATCATATCAGAAATAAGATTTGTTTCGTTAAATGCGTTTGAACATGATGCATTTTTCGTTGCTGTTTAACATACCATCATGATTGTCACGTGTAACCGACAATTGCAAAACAGTGATATCTACTTTGCGGTGACAGTATTTGCGGTTGCAAATAGCTGATTAAGCTTAAGTTTCCGTTTATCGTTGCAGGCATAATAACGTGCCGATGTATGTGTTCACGTTAATTGTCGATCTCATTATCGAGCATATCTGATATTGAACTGTGTTATCAAAGTTACTTTCGATCAAGGAGCAAGGAACAAGGTAGTCTCTCATTAAGTGTTACACAGAGGAATGTTAATCTATTTCTAGAAAGTGAAACGAGTGGAATTTCAAGTATTATTAAAAGGTTCATTGAACGCCCGTAGTATGCGAATTTCCAATCTTGGCGATATGAAGAGCTTTCTTCGGGATTCCAACCTTCGTCGGAGATAAGTTTATCGTATGAGCCATTTACTTATAATTAGATATGTTAGAAAAGCTGTATTATGAAAGCTGCTCGTTTTCATGTAAATTTTTATACCCTTACAAAAATTTAATTTAATGTTGGCTAATTTAATACTAAAAAACTATGCTTGAATAACAATGCTTTTAATACTCAAAATAAATAAATAATTAATCACTACCTTTTGGTATTAAATTTCTGTAAGAAATGCAACGAACGTACTTAACGTATCTGCAACTATTATGATTTTTTTACCATTACACCATTTCTGCCTCTTTGATTTTTCGCAAGTAGAATAAAACTCCTTCCTTTTTGCATCTTCCGGTATAACAGTTTGAAACTGTTCTCCTTTCCTACCTTTCTTTTCCTTTCTCTTTATCGGGATTATTTCCAATCTTACCATTATCGGTAAATAATGGTAATGACCTCAAACACGACGACAACGATCATTCTGACGGTGATAGCGAGAAGGAAGTCTGATAGCTGCCTTTCCACTCACAAATGCAGGCAAGGATAGAAACACGCATGACACACGCTTCCGTCTGCTATTGCGCGCGGACGTTGGAACTAGATCAAGCTTTCACGATCTCCCGGCATTACCGAAAGAAGTGAAACCACACGGGGTGTTGTGTGCAGATGCCACGATCACCGTTCTGTTACGCCAAACTTGGTCGACCGAGCATGCAACGAAACAATCGATGATTCTTTGACATATTGCAAGACTTTCGCCAAAAGATCGAAGAAACGCAACCTGGCATCCAAGTTATTATTATTATTGCTTTATGAGAAATGTCCTTGCCCAATTTGAAATAGTTACGTAATAATGCTTATCGTTACATGCCGCCTTTGTATATCTTTGATCTTTTGCCCAAGAAAGTTTCAAGAACGCTTTTTATTATACAAAATTCAAATTAAAATATTATATTTTTAATAAATATTTTTATTTGTAAATTTAATAATGTCATTGCGTTTCATTTATTCTCACCTTTCTTCTAATTTACTCCGTAGATTTATGTAAAATTTATTTACAACCTTTGCAGCAGTTTAAAAGTCATAATCTATTTTTATTATTATTTATTTCAGAAAAACGATAGACTAATTAAAGATGTATCTTTTATAGAAATATTTTCTACCACTTCTTGTTGATTATATACATTTTTTTCATTTTTTTTTCATAGATACAAAAATTAAATTAGTATAGTATGGACAAATAAAATTTTACATGTATTATCTTTTTCTTTCATAAAAAAAATTTTTTATACGTAATAAATCGCTGATTTGCTAAATATAAAGACATTAATAAAACTTCCTCAATATTAACAAAGCAAAAAGACTATCAGTCTCACTTTAATAAATACAATATATTGATATCTTACACTTTTCATATATTTGCATTTTGTGTCTTTACTTAAAATTTAATAAAATATATTAGGAAGATTATACAATAGTTTTATACTAGAAAGCAAGTTATAATTAAAAAACTACTCTGCAATAAATAAGATTAAAATTTGATAAAATTATAAATGTATAATTATTTAAACTAGTTTTTAATTCGTATTATTTATTATTTCAATCCAAGCAATAATACAAACCTTTATATATCTTCTTAATAATTCAATTGTAATTTTTTTTTATTATCTATTATAATTATAGTTTGAATCGGTTTAATTAGATCATTTTGCGAATATCATTGAGCATTTAATTGCGGTCACGACAATGCCACTTCAGACGCGTAATAAAAAGGCTTTTGTTTTATCAACTGTAATCTAATTAGAAGTACTAATTATAAACTTAACGATAAATATTAACTATTCAAATTAAAGAGTCAGATAATGCATAATAGATACCTTTCAAGAAGTTTAATAGGCAGATAGATCTCATAAATTTATACGTTTGTTAGATTTCTCTAATAAACTAATATTTAATTAAATATGTATAATAAATATATATTTGTTTTAAACTTTCTAGTTAACTTTAGTATATTAATATTTTCTGCTAACAAGAATCTTTTTGTTACGTTTATGCATATATAAAATTTCTATTAAAGCTACTACTTTTTTTAATGCTGATAAGATTTAATTATATCATTTACTTTTTTCGACATATTTAGTGCTAATGGCGTTTTAAAATATCAGCGTAAATATGTCTATTGACGTCATATACTTAGTAAAGATGTTACTATACTTCGAAGAAGTAAAAAAAAAACACAATAGTCTCTTGTTTGCTTAGAAAACATCTTTTTGTTATTCGTAGAGATTTTTCAATATTGACAACAACATTCTTTATACATTGGTGACAACATTCTTCATACATTCATTTTACGACTACTATTGTGACTTTTATTTTATATTCTTTGTATTAAGTCGTTGTTAATTATCTGCAATTATTTGTTCTTTTAATTTACGCGCAATAAAAATTGGTATGGATGGGAGTGGATTCGTTGCGAAAAACTGAGCAAAAATTAATAATCGCGTTCAACACGTATGCGCATAAGCTTCGCATCGCCGATGTTAAATTACTTTCTTGAAGTTTCTTAGAATTTCGAAATGATCCATACCGATCGTATTATCTTAAGCAATATTTCTAAAAAGAACGAGTCACTTAAGAGGGACTTTCCATTTCTTACAAGGCGTGAAAAACACTGCACACAACTTCAGTAATTAAATGTCAATAATTTTTGCTCCTGCTGATCGAACTTTATCCTCGAATTGTAAATGCATTAGGTAGCTAAAATTTAAATATCTCTTTACAAGATGCAATTTTTAAAGTGTTAATTGATATGTGAATTGCTCGAATGTATGACAACAATTACATCAACAAACACCATTCGCCGCCGAATAATCTTTCCGAGATTTGTCTTATTCCTGAAGTTACATTGCAAGAATGACTCGCTCGCCGCGCAGATAATGACATAGCGACAATACAACGCAAAGAGAAAAATAATGCTCACTCGTTCCGCATTGCCGAACGAGTGATCATTATTTTTGTAGCCCAACGAAGAATATATTTTAACTGTTTTGCGTTACCACAAAATAAGCGTTACAGAATGCAATGCAGGGTTCAGTGTTTCAAAATGTCTAAAAAATAAAAAATAATATTTCGTCCCCGAATTACTTGCCTACTTATTTGAATAGAAAAAAAGTTTTTTTTGATGGACAACAGCAATTCGAAATTTTTAATTGTTAATAAATTACAATTCAAAACTTTTAAAATTAAATTTTTACATTTAAATCATTATAACATATTTTTTAATATTTCTCAAAGAGACATAATAAAGATGCGTGATAAAAATTGTATTTACGCACATAATTTTGGTTATGTTTCTCCGATAATGTATTTTCAATAAAATGTTTTCGTAATAAACTGATATCTCCAAATAAGTAAATATCTCCAAATAAGAAAAAGAAACGACAATATCGTGGCACATGCAAACGGCAGAAATATTATATTAATTTTTACCGTCACCCAAATATTAGAGAATATCCATTTCAATTTTTTTCTAAACATATATTATAATATAATATTATTTTGGTGATTTCCATTCAAACACGTCATACAACTCCGAATCTCCATTATGTGGACAACATTACATAAATTTATTAATTTACTTTAAAATATGCAGGATTGTATTTAAAATACTTTTACGAAAAGTATGAGATACATTTTTATTTTCCCGCAATAAAAGAGCACTTTATGAAATAGATCTTTCAAATATCATATTCGTGATTGCTAAATTTAATGCAGCAATAGCAACAAAGCAAATTTGTGATATTTATAAAAATGTATTGGAGGTCAACATAAAAATCAATGTTGATCCAAAAATTTGATCTGGCATTTATGATTTGTCTGACAAGGAATAATCTCTTTAAGGGAGTATTTTTTTCTAGAACGTGTCTATTTTTAGAAATTATTTAAAGAAAATTATTGTATATTCTTCTATGCTTTTACACATTTACTTGTACATATTTAGTAAATGTTTACAAATTTTTATATGGCTATAAATATTTATTAGTTTTTATGTTATGTAAATTTTTAAAAAAGTAAAAAATCATGTGTCGGAAGTTTATATGATTGCAGCCTTCCAACTTAACTAAAACAAAAAATTTAGTCATTACGAGTATGATTATAGTCTAATCTAGAATAAACAAAAACAAATTGTAAATTAGCGCAATTTTAAAAGACAAATATTCATTTTTACAAAATTTTTAATGGACACGTATAAAAACTAATTTATATACACATATTGCAATAATCCTAATTCATGCAACAAACAAGCATTTATATATGTAATTTTATATATGTAAAAATTAAAATCGAGGTTCAGTAGTTTTTGAGAAATTATGACAATCGACTTAAAAAATATGGTTTTGAGAAAAACACATTTAATAAAATTTAAAATACATTACAGTTGCAATTTAAAAATGGAAGTTCATCTCTAATCAACGATACCGAAATCGTACAACAAATCTTCTTTTAATTCAATATGTTCATATTTTTCATTTTTCTCCAGCTTGATAATAACTGTCTTTGAGTATGAATTGATAGAACATTAAAAGTAAGCTAAAATAAAAATACTTCATACATACCTATCTTCATTATTTTGACAAATATAAAACCCTTTTTAAAAGCTTTTTTGATATTTTAAATATTTTAAATATGTAAAAAAGAAAAATCAATTCTTTTTAGTTTTAAATTGGACTATCTCTTTAATGATAATGAGGATCGGCCTCAGGCCCATAACAACAATCACGCAGAAAAAAATTTTAAAGTTTAAAAATAGGAAATTTTTCCGCATCCTGCGTATTGGCTCAATATTGTTCCATCCAATTATTTGTTTTGATCTTTAAAGTATTTGTCGGCAAAAAAAATATCAATTTAAAAGCTGATATTTTAGAAATCACTTTAAATAATTTTTTGTGTTACAAGACTACAAAAAAAGTAAAAGTTTGCAGAAAACATGGCAAATTGTCATGGCCGACGAAGGATTAACAAATTTTTATAGGTAATAAAAATACAATAAATATACGACTGCTTAAATAATAAGACGTTTTAAAACGTACAGAATACTAGTAGTAAATCAGTTCATAGAAACAAGATAAGGAGAACGTCGACCGTTAGGCAAACTGTTACTAGAAAAAAATCTGAAGAAGGTCTTGAAGGATAAGAAATAATAGGAAACCATTTACTACCTGTATAGCAGGTATGATAAAATTCCATAATGGATACTCAGGTATCCTGGGTATTGACATAGCATGAAATTTTCGGATATTAACATAAAAGTTAAAATAGTTTAGTAAAAAATTATCTTACATAAAAAATATATTATTTAAAAAATTAATTAAATAATGAGTAGTAATTCATGAATATAAAAAAAGATTTTATTTTCCACATTAAAATACACATATTAATGATGTGGATGAACAGGTTTTATATTTTATTTTAAAGGAAATGAAAATTATTATAATAAGAAATTCTCTAAATTTGAAATTTTTTAGTTGATTTCAAGGTATTTTGTAAAATTCTTGAAATCAACTCAGAAATTCTAAATACTAAAAGTAACAACTTGCAAATTTATAAATTACATAAATGCATAATTTATTTTGCACAATTTAAAAAACTTTAATGCTATTACTAGTGGAAAAATTTTACTGAAATTATTTTACTTTTCTCTCTCTCTCTCTCTCTCTCTCTCTCTCTCTCTCTCTCTCTCTCTCAGAGCAAAATTTCAGCGTTCCAGTAAAATTTCAATTTAATTTTAGTGATTTTTAGCAAAATTTTAGAAAAATTTCAGTTCAATTTCAGTAATTTTTCAGTATGTTAGCTGAAAAATTCACTTTCAATAAAATTTTAGCAAATTTTCATTTAATTTTGCTGAAATGTTTCAAAACGTGGATTAATTTCAATAAAATTTTTTCACCAGGGATAAATGAAAAAATAAAGTCCCAGTTAGCACACATGTACAAAGTCGGAATAATGTTTACTTTTATCGATATAGTTTAATTTTAATTTGTTCAATTAATTCTTCATCTCTTTTTAATTCCAAGAATTAGAAAAAAATAAAAAGTAAGAACTGAAGTTAAAGTTAATCTACGCATTGATAAATAAGCGTCGTTTAGACACAACTTCAAGACGGTTTTGAAATAAAAATGTACTATGAATACTCGATTTTAGACATGCTGGGTTGTATATTCCAGACTGGGGAAATTCCTGAAAGTTTTATTTTCTTCTATCTCTCTCTAAATGACGTGATACATATCAGTATACATACATTGGATACTGATTCTGATAACCTGAAAACTGACGAAGTTTCTATTCTCCAAGGACTCATTTCCGCGACGTTTCTAAGTAGTACACGAGAAATCGGTCAGTGTCTAAGCTTCGCCGTAGGAGTCGTTAACGTTAACATAAGTAATACGCTTACTTTTAATATCATCTTAATAATCAATCTTCATAGACCATAAATCATACATTGCAAGGAAGATTTCTACATTATGTAAAATTGTTATAGTTAATTTATCCACTGTGAGTTTAAGTGTGTCGAGTTATATATATCTAGGTCATATATACACATCATTGAAATTTTAGCGAGTTGTATGAAATCACACATTTTATACTATAATCCGAGGATTTCATAATCTTGTTTAAACAAGGCAATAAATATATAATAATTATGTGTGCGCGCGCGCGTGTGTGTGTGTGTGTGTGTGTGTATACAGGGTATGAGTGTATATTGGCAAGTAACGCATTACTTATAACATTATAACGGCCTTACTTTTTGATCGTTATCTTTGTTATATTCGGATTGAAAAAGTCATTTTTTATTGGAAATAACTCCTAATTTGTAACGCGTTACTTTTTACTTGTAACGAGTAACACGTTACGCGTTACTCGTTAGTTATTACTTATTTTAATAAGAAACGTGTATTGGTGACAAGTTATTTTTTAAAGTGGCTTTTCCTTAGTATAACCTTAGCATTTAGTTAGCGTTACTGTCATTAAAAATTGCAATGTCATGATCAAATTGTTTATTATAAAAAGTAACGGCAAAGTAACAGAAAAGTAACGTCTGCCAACCTTGCGTATATAATAACATTATTTTGTTATCTATTTTTTAATAAATTTGAATATGTTTGTTATTATCTTATTCTCTCCAAAGAAAAAGAGAGAGAAAGAGAGTGAAAGATAGATAGATAGATAGATAGATAGAGAGAGAGAGAGAGAGAGAGAGAGAGAGAGAGAAATTCTATGTATACTTAAATTGTTGATAGATACTAAATTTTTTGTATTAATACACACATACACACACACACACACACACATATATATATATATTTTTTTTTTTCTTAAT
>NW_017305705.1:3149509-3176778 GCF_001594115.1 Trachymyrmex septentrionalis | reverse complement strand
ATATATATATATTCTTAATTTCTTAAACTAAGATAATTTTTTTAAAATTCATGAAGTCTACAAATTTTTATGATTCTAATATTTACAAATCAATACTCAAAAAAATATATTTCAAATAAAATTTTGTAAGATTGTGTGGCTTACAAAAAAATATCAACCGATATGTAATTGTAGATAAATAATCAAGCAATAAATTAACACAAACAAATAATATTTATCTAATATTAAAAAGGAGATAACCTTTCAAAAGAAGATACACTCCATAAATTAAATTAAATTAAACGATTACTACTTTTTCATTAACCTTTAAAAGATTTACGATATTTAATAAGCTTAGTTAAAAAAAAAAGATTTATTATTTTTTTACTTTTATCTATTTTCCTTTTCTATTCTTTCCAATAATTTAATTAAATTATTAATAGTTTCTAGTCCTTTTACTAACATGTTAAAATTAAAACTCTAAGAAAAACGTTTTTAATACTTGTGATTGCAAATGCATGATAAATAATTATGGCTATATAATAAACTTCATTTTTATAGTTATTACTATTATAATATTAATAATATTTATATATAGTTGTTATTATTAATATATTTAATTATATTTATATATATATATAATTTTCCATAATTACTTAATGCAATTATAGAAATCAAAAATTGTTCTCTTAATGTGTGAAGTAACATTAAAATTCTCTCTTTTGTTGCATTTATTTCTACTAAGATCACTTCAATCTCGCTCAGTATTTTCCAATGCGTGCAATACGGCATTATCCGATCGTGTTCTTGGGCTACATTCTTCGTCGCTTTCAGATGACAAATTATTCATATTTACTTACGTAATACTAGCTCAATCGTCGTCCTCGCCGTTTTCGTCCTCGACGTCGTCGTCGTTGTTGGACGTTCCTTGAGTGCACGCACAACCGGGTTCATTAACTGACCAGTAAAATCTTTCTTTATATAACTCACAAGCTTAAGAAAGAGAGTGGAAAGAACGGCGAAAGAAATGCCGGACAGATTTCTCTATCTTGCTATCAGATTTAACTTGTACGTCTTGACTTCTTCGCACAAAATTTCGATGCCCTCGATCTTTCCACGTCAAAATCGTTATAGAATTTCGTAATTTTCTATCTTTCTCGGCACAGCGACCTTGACCGGAAGCTATCAAAAAGTCCAAATTACCAATTAATCAAACCATTATTAATTTGTTCGAAGATAATTCGAAAATGCCCAAGCAAGTCTTAATAGTTGTTTAAGTTCACTTTTTGCAGACGATCACAAGATTCGTAACTCGTATCTTTTCGTTCTCATACAAATAAGACGGTTCTGCAGTAGCTAGTATCAATCACAATAAAGATCGCAAATGCACTTGACGCGAAGATCACTTGTTGCGTCTTCGCGAATAAATCCTGGCAGACAATCGTAAGTCGCCTTTTTAATTCGTCTCGTCAATATAGGGGAAAGAGAGAGAGGAGAAGAAAAAGAAGAGAGAGAAAATAGCGAATTATCTGAACAAAGGAGAGAACAAGGATAAAAAAAAGAAGGAAAATAAAGAAAAAAGATGAGAAAAAGATGAAGAAAAGAAAAGAAAACGCAAGAGATCAAAGATGAAGGCAAGATGCCCAACGTGACGTTTGGGTGTACGCGCGCGGTCCACGATCTGTCGAATAGCAAGCAAAGAGATAGTGCGATGAAGTGCCGCCGTTAGTAAAGACCACCAGGTGCCCACCAGATACCCACCGACTGCCCATCGAGAGTCAGTGGTAGGGAAACGCGCCGGGGCTCGAATAGCGAGCGTGTGTGAATCGCCGCCGGTTCCATCGATTTCGCGAAGAAACGTCAAAGCATTTAACGCGTTTTTGCACTCTCGTACCGAGATGGCAATTTATAACAGTTCCTCGAATCAAATTATAACAATTTTCCGCACATTTGTTCCATAACATGAAGCGTAAATCAAATTTCTAAAATTACTCAATGATTCGCTTCATGTAACAAAATCAATTTTTATTGAAAGATAACCGTCTCATCATGGTATAAATCTTTATTTCTATAATTATTTCTATAATCATCTTCGTTAGATTAGATAAACAAATATGGTTAACACTGAAGTGCATACTAAATTTTTGACCAATGTATGAGTCACTAATTTATATATATTTTTATTATACAGGATTAATTATTAAACTAGAAAGTAACCATACCAAATCGTTATTTTAAAAAGTAACGGCAAAAGTAACGATAAAAACTAACGTCCATTCCTGCTTAAGACTATAGATTGGTGCTTCTTCACAAAATTTATTATAGATAATTTAGATGCTACTTATACATGTTCCTAGGGTATAATAAAATAAAAATTAATTATCTTCTTTTTATAAATTTAACATTTTATTTTTATTTAATAAATATCTTTATAAACATTTCATGTAAAATAATTTCTACAATGTTAAGAACGCGTTTTTCGCGCTACAGATTTCTTCATAGGCACCGTGCGTGTTGCTATACGCATCCCACTGATCACTGCGTCGTCTACCTGCAGTGATACATCCCGTGTTATTTCCTACTTGCGTGAGTATCTCGTTGCATGCAATATCTTGACAACGTAAATGAATCTCATATCATCCCTATTTCAGTTTCTCGTCTCTTACCACTCCATCCGTACGATGAAATCAATCATTAATCAACTTTCCGTGTCGCAATATTGCCAGAGATGCGATCCATGATGCACTGCAAGTGCGCAAGAAAACCGGAAATGAAACATGTTTTGTACCTTCTGTGAGCCTTGCAATTATAGTTTTCAAGGAGACTGAAATGATCGTTACGTGATTCTAGGATCAAGGGCCGTTGAGCGAAAACCACAAGAATGCGGATGCAGACAGACAAGCTATTCCAAAAAAATATGACGTAATCGCTTCAAATGTTATGTTAAGATAAATATAAAAAATTGTCTGCGCGTCGCGTTCAATGTCAAAGCGAGCAAAAAATTAAGATAAACATTTTATATAATCTGGCGTTAAATTGTTACGTTGAAATATCTGAGAAATCATTCCGCGAGTAGATATACTACGAAAAGAGATCAGAGATATACTTCTATAAACATAATAAATAGACATAATAAATAGAACTTTCCATCTTGCTCGTATAGCTTCGAGGAAATACCAGTTAATATTTTGAATAAATTTTTTGAATCACAGATAAAAAAATTTATGATTGATTTACATATGGAAGACAAATGATTGACAAAAAGATTGTTTGATTAACTTTTAAGGAGAGAAAAAAGAAGATGAAAAAATTGGGAGGGATTGAGTACTTTTGGAATGGCTCTTATACGTCTTAGAATGATGACAACCACTCGGTCAAAAAACAATTATTTTTCAATAAACAGAATTCTTCATCTGAGAGCCATAACTTGGTTCAGGTTACTATTCTTCCAAATAATTTTTTAAGTACGAAATGTTCATTAACGTCCATTAGAGATAAATGGTTTATTAATCTGTCATCTTATTCCATTCCAAAGAGCATTCGTTGTTTGTTTACAATTGGAAGATAATTTTTTACTATCGTTTCAACAGGAGAACAAATTAATTTTGAAATTCATTTAAAATGTCGAATCTAATATCAAAAAATTACAAACATCGGTGCACAACTCAGTTAGAAATCAATCAATTTCTGTTATTAATAGTTTTCTTACTCTTAAATATAAAAAGAATTTATAAAAATTTATAAAAATTTAAGAAAAGCAATACGGTCGAGCAATTTTTAAAGAATAATCCTAACATTATTTTTACAAAGGCTGACAAGGGTAATTTAACAGTGGCATTAAATAAGGATATTTACATTGAGAAAGTGGAAGCCATGTTAGATGAAATGACATATACTAAAATTCTCAAAGACCCCACGAACAAAATTAATACTAGCTTAAGATGTTTGCTAGCAGGATGGAAAAAGCTAAATTACATTTCTGACTCTACGTATAAACATCTTTATTGTAGCGATGGAAATATTCCCAGAGGCTTACGCGTTGTCCAAGGTACACAAACAGAATTGCCTATTTCGCATTACCACATCATCGATTGATAGTTCATTGTACAATTTGGCAACGTTTCTCCATAAATTGATTGTCAAAAACATTCCGAAGGCACCTAGTAACATTGACAATAGTATTGAATTAGTTCAGGAATTAAACAATATCAAAATTGGCAGTGACTTTAGTTTGGTTTTCTTGGATACGATTTCTTTGTTCACCAACATTCCAACTGATTTTATAATTGTTATTCTCTCTAACAAATGGAATTTGATATGTGAGAATTGTAGTCTTCCTAAGGATAAATTTTTGAAAGCAGTTCGGTTAGTGCTAGAATCTACGTATTTTACTTTTGATAATCAATTTTATAAACAGACATTTGGAACACCGATGAGTTCCCTTTGTTTCCGATTGTTGCTAATTTAGTTATAGTGGAATTGGAGAGTCAGGTGTTGAGTACAATTCATTTTGCCTTTTTATTGTATACGTTGATGATGTTGTTCTTTGTATATCGAATGTTAAAGTAGACAACATTCTTTAGAAATTTAATTCATTCCATCCTAGGTTGCAATTCACGTTGGAAGTGGAAGGATAACTCTATTAACTTTTCGGATACGACCTTCATATTAAAGAATGATTCTTTGATCTTCAATTGGTATCAAAAACCTACGTTTTCGGGCAGGTTTTTGAATTTTTTGTCTCAACATTGTTGTCATTGTTAATAATAAATAGCGTTGTATGTAATAATAAGCAATAAGATAATGAGATAAAACGTATTGTATATTCTAAAAAAAAATGTATATTAGAATCCATGCTAATAATAGAATAAAACATTTATCTCAGAGCGCGTAAATCGCTTTCTGAATTTCCTAGAAACGCATCCATAAACCAATAATATTTATGATTGCAATTGAAAAGGTATGAGCGGATTGTCACAATGGAACCAAAAGTTTATTACTTTATAAGACCAAACAAAGAAACTAATGAACGCATTCGTCTAAAATGTTAATAGTAATCCTGTACAGAATCAAATTTGTTTAAAATTACAAGAAAATTGATTTGTGACGTTATTTTTGTATCAGATCAAGAACTATCTTCGTATAATTCCTTATCAAAAAAATGTTTGCTAACTGAACACATTATTATATAAAGGATCAAAAATAAACTTATTAAAATCGCGACTAATAAGCATATCATTAATATAAAAGACAATTAATCTCGATCGTAATAATGAATCATATTATGTATCGCTACATCATATCACTTTAATGATAAATTAGCAATTCAAAATCTTAAAGATTCATTTCAACGATTTCAAAGACAATCTTTTTTCAATGATTTTTTTTCTCGAAGAAGATTAACAAAAAGTTGATTTCCACTTGAAATTTAAATTAATCAAGGTAATATTGCAAGGTAATATTTAAATAAATAATAGATATTATCGAAAATAATATAAACTATTTGATACGCGAAATGGGAATGTTATTAGAAATATTATATATTAAAGAAGTTAAAAATAAAACTTTTTGTTCTTTTACATTTTACACAAATAGATTTTAAAAAAAGAACTATTACACAAATTATTTCTAAATGGTTCAATCAGACGTTATACATCATATTAGATTTTATTTAAAAAAAGTGAACCTTGAATATACATATTTATCAATACTAGATTGATCAATCATGCAATTACAGTTTAATAATAACTACAACAATAAATCACACAGGTAACACACAGCGCTTGCAAAACATTAACAAAGCGCTATAAAAGCGCATATATATATCATATGTAATATATAATATATATAATATATAATCACTTTTTTAACGCTTTACAAATATTGCTGTGCTACTTGGAATGTTTTGATTTTAATATTCCATTGGTTTAATCAAACTTTATTTAGTGGCCAAATTCTCGGGACTTTGCAGCTCGATATAAATCTCCGAATTTACTAAACTAAATCAAAAATCGTTTTATAGAATTAATATAAACGTTAAATTTGGTGATGTGATGTGGTGGTGCTGCAATACATTTTATACTAAAATCGAAAAAAGAAGTTACAAACTTATATTTTTTCAACTCGTAGAGCTGTCACCTGATATAGATGTTTCTTTAATACAAAAGTTTTATAGCTCGTATGGATCAAACGACAGCACTACTATCATACTAAGCACATAAGTATTACATGCACAAATAATACTGTTTATATCATAAACGATACTGAGTTTATGAAACTAAAATTAAAATCTTAAAGAAAAAGATTTATATTAGTCTGCAAATGACATGTATACGAACGCTGAACGAAGTATTACAAGTACTTGTATAATAGTAGAGATCAAATTCTAAAATCTTTTTTTGTAATGACTACAGGCATGATCTAATAATGAATTTTCCATTAAATATTTCAATCCAAGAGCAATAAATTCATGGTGGAACCAATAGATAGCGTTTATTAGTTTACGATAGCAGAAACGCTGCTATTTCATAATTAGGCGCCTATCTCATAATAGATGTTTTTCTCTAATGTTTTCATAATATTATTATTATTTCTATTACACTAAAAACTAATTTTACAAAAGAAAGAAGAATGTATGAATATGTATAAACATATTTCATATAAAATTATGTATATTTATGCGTATTTATACATATCCATACATGAAAATTTTTTTAGCGGGACTCATTGAGACATCATAAAAACGTCCTAAAATTTATAAAACATTTTTTAGAAAGAATCAAAATTACGTCTATATGACGTCTTTAAGATGTCTTGTAAGTCGATTTATGACATTCTAAAGACATTATTCTTATGATGTCTTATAGACTTGTCCCTTATAACGTTTTACAGAATTATCTTTATGACGTCTTAAAGATACCGTCCTTATGATGTCTTATAGACATTATCCTTAAGACTTGCTTCAGACATATATTTGTCTAAATAATAAAAGTATAAAAAAAGAAAAATAAAATAAAAAATAGAAATTACTGATACGGGGAAACGCCTTGACAAGAGGAAGTATACGAAACAGAAGTTGGAATTACCTGATCGATTATGTGACTGATATATATATCACACTTAATAAATATTTTCAATAACGATCTATAATTATGACAGACCTTTATTGAAAATATATAACAAAAGATAAAAATAAAATAACTTTAAATACACAAACTAAAAAGTGTCTTCTCTATCAGATAAACAAATAATATGAAATATTTTTATAATACTGTTTGTAATTTTGCAATAATTAATTTTTTCGTAAGATAAGCAAAAATGAGCGTTCTAATGCAGGGCTCCAAGACTGACATAGTGGACAGTAATGTCACATATTCCTATTCTTTTTCTTTTACAGAACTTATCTGTACTAAATATCTACAAATGAATTGGATATCAGATTTTCCAGAATCTTTTCACTTCAATATAAAACATTTTTGTTGAATTATATGTGTATTTATTTTATGCTGTTCTGCAAGATGCAAATATGTAATGCGATAGTTTTTCAAAGGCTTTCTCATATACATATGTATCTCTGTAATCATGAGCTAACTTAATCATTGTAATGTTGCTTTATAGTGTCAAATAACTCTATCGAAGCTGAAGGCAATGGCCGATTAAATTAGCTCAGAATTTGTTTTACGAATAGGTTTTTTATGCTGCATTCCGATTTTATATTTAAAATCATATTATAAAAAAATTAAGAAAAAAAAATAAATAAAATTGATTTAGGAAACTACAAGCATTGTAATAATAAAAAAATGACGTAATATTATTATAATAATATAGTCACTGTTATTTAAATTACACAATTTGCAAGAGAAAATCATAAGAATTTTATTTTTGTATTCATAGAATTCGTTTTTAACTGATTTTGTAGAAGCCAAACACAGCACAAATATACGAATTAATTAATTACACTCATTTAATTTAAAAAATCATGTTTTTATTAGTATTAATAAAGTGCAATAATTACTTTTTGGAAAAGGGGGTGTCGCTTTAGAAGACCTATATCATAGCGTTTTTCATTAGCAGAACTAGTGCACACTCAGCGCTTTAAAGCCGTGTACATAAATCGACGTAAAGATATATGTTTAAAAAAAATATAGAAACGAATTAAACTGCACAATCCTCAATACATTTTAACGTATTATTTTATAAAGTATAAAAATTGGGCATTTTATCAGTGAAATATCCTATTTTTACATTCAGATTGGAGTAACGTATAATAATTTTAATGTGCACTGACTGCGCACCAGTTCTGCCAATGAAAAACGCTATCAGTATCGGCGACTTTCACCTATTCAGATTGACCATGTTACGCCCTCGACATTATATATAAATAAAAGTTGCATTCAATAATGTAAATTGCTACACATGCTCCAAAACTTGAATAATTTTCTGACATCTTCCGAAAATGTTTGAAAGGTCTAAAAAGCATCTTTTGGAAAAGTATTAAAGACATCTAGTTCAAAACGTCTTTTGAATGTCATGCATGTTCTCTGGGTTCTCTTATTTATGGAACATTTATAATAAAAAATTATTAATTTAATGATATATTCTCTAAATATAATCATTTATGTTAATATTCTCAAATTTATATCAATTGTCGATAATATCAGTGTTCTTCAATTATCTCTAAGTTCTTTTTGGGGACATCGACGAAATATATGTATATATGAATATTTGTGTATATATTTATACATATTTATACATATTCATGCATGACAAATTTTTTACCAGGATCCTGGTGAAAATTTTTCTCAGAATTTTTCATATAATTTTTAAAAATTTCTCTATAATTTTATAATTTTCTCACATTTTTTATACAAATTGGAACATTTCTCAGAAAATTTACATTTTTTTCAGAATTTTTCATATATGTCAATTATGAAATATCGTAAAATTTTTAAGATTTTTTGTAAGTATAATTTCTAATGAAATGTTATAAAATCTAAAAAATTTTAAAATACTTTTTAAAAATTATAGTTTGAGAAATTTCAGAATTCACTTGTATGAAAAGTTCTGAGAGAAGATATATGTAAACTTTTCAAATATTTTTTAGTATTTCTGAAAAATGTTCCATTTCGTATAAAAATTATAAGAAAAATTTTTATCAAGGGATATAGGATATTATAGCTTTACAAGTATGCATATTTATGAAACATTTATGTAATAAAAAATCATGAATTTAAAAATGTATTAGCCAAACCTTGATAGCAAAATACCTCCACGATATTGATACGGTGAGCGTACGGAGTACTATATGTGTGCCGGTACCGTACCTGTCACGTACGTACACACTTAAAGCTTACAGTACCGGTACACCATACCGATAATGTATGATATGCCTTAGATACGCATGTTACTAAAATTAATTAATTTTATAGTTTTATTACTAAAATGAGTATTTAATGAGTAATTGTTATTGATATTGTTATTAATATCTTATTCCAGAATACACATTATAAAATTATGATAAAAAAAAAGTTTTTCTCTAAATTCGGGAACTATAATTTCGTAGTACTTCGAAGCGGTTACTCATCGGTTGCATATCGTCATCCACTATTCTTGACTTCTGAAATTATTTCGAAACCGCTACATTTCGATGATCCACGAACACCTACATAATCATAGATGTATAGCTGCGATACATCTGTTCAATATATGATCCTGATAGAAATTTGTGCAGTTCAACTGAACATCCAGTTACTGTCTAATATTTAATTTTAATGTTATAACGACTATTTTCAAGTTAGGAAATACGCTATACTTTCGCAGTACAAGTTATCATGTATATCATCTTCGACTAGAGATCTCCACAGTCTCTCTCCTATCGATAATGGTATACGACGTATTGATACGGTACGAGTTATATATCATGATATACCTAAACAGTATGCAGTACAGGTACAGTATTGATACGCTATAATACTATAATATCATATACACTTTTTGTATTGCTACCGTACAGTTACGCCATACACCGCCATCTTGTGGCGATATAATATTAGCACGGTAGCGATATTTTGTGCGGGTATTACAGGATATCGCACACTTGTTTATTTGGGAATATTTATGTTAATAATAAAAAAAAAAAATTTATATCTGTATATTATATTTGTCGATATTATAATTGTCGATAATGTCAGCGTTTTTCAATTATCTCCGGGCTCTTGAGACTCTTTATATCACTGAAAATTTGTCCAGGGTTGACGGTTTTTAAATAGTATCTCGTCAGTGGTCCTGGGCAAATTTTCGTGACTATCAATGGGGCCCCGGGGGTCCGGAGATAAAAAATTGAAGAACAATTACATTACTGACAATTAATAAAAATTTATCATTATTAACATAAATTTCGATAATTTATTATTAAATTTATGATTTTTTTAAATTATATAAATGCTGTATAAATAATAACATATACTTTTAATGCTATAATATCTTACCAAAAAATTATAATTTTTTTTCTCTACAGTTATCATCTCTGTTGATAATTAAACTCAAAGATAATAACATTAAAATCATCAGTTTTAAGTCAAACTCGAGTATTATTAAGTTTTCTTAACTATTTAAATTTTAACAGTCATGCGAACTTTCATAAACGCCGATCATCTTTAATAGTATGTCGCATCCCAATCAGAAATGATAATGGAATCGACATCGATTCGATCTCAATTCTATTATTATTTCTAACTTAGAACATATATATAAATGGGAGCGGAATAATGCGCTGAGCTTGATGCAAAAATCTGTACGAGAAAGAAAGATAACGTAAAAATGTTAGTAAAGCGCATGCGTCTGTTCTTCATTCCTGCTGTCCATCAATCCCATGGTTAAATTCCTGCTTCCCGACTCCACACACAGTACGTGAATAAGAAACATCAGAACCAACCCGGCACATTGAGAACATTTATCCTTTACTATCTTTCTCTCTCGCACAGATTTTTGCATCAGCGCGAGCCATGGGCAAGTATAGGCAATGCCCATTCTATTTATGTATGTTCTAAGATTTCTGACCACACAAACTTCTATATAGGTATACTACTAAACTGTTAACTCCTTAAAACAAGATTATATGAAATAGATCCCGAAATTGTGTACAATAGTTCTGCGCATGTGTCATGAATATACCCAAAAAAATGTAGGGCTGCGTTCAAGAACTACGCCTAACTCTAGGGTGCATTTTTGCTATAATATACGTAACGTAACCTATAGCTTAGTTATCTGGGCGTAATTCCTGAACGCAGCCCAGTATGGCTGTGTTTTGCATCAACTGTTCATGTGCTAAACGTATAACCTTATGAAAGTGGTGTGATCTCATAGCAAAAAATATTGTTTCTTTTGGAAGAGAAAGTGGTGTGATTTCATAGCGAAAAATTTTGTTTCTTTTGGAAGAAAAAGAGTTCAAGTAAAAAGGTAATAGGATATTAGAACAGTAGTAGGATATTAGAAAAACAATTGAATATTAGTAAACATGTATAAAAGATGCGATCTTATTCAATTTCTTGTAAATTAGAATAATTTATAGTAGCTGGATTATGAAAATAAGTATTTGATGGTTTTAATACTGTTAAATTAGATTAACCTTCAAAATAGTGTGCTGATGTGTGCGCATGTGCAGATATATATCCCGCGGAGCGGTTCTCGACGAATGCGTATAATGTTACATCAAAATTGGGCGCCACTTTTTCAAACAAGTTAACAGTCTAGCAGTATATATAGAAGTTTGTTTTCTGACTGGGATGGTGGAAGGGATAACATAGTGTAAGCAGTTTGACACTGGGTGTATTCCGAATCGGATTAACTTATTTTTTCTCTTAGATGTTGGCAATTCATAACTAAACCGAAAAGTGTTTCAAACTCATCAGTTGTCAAACTCAACTACTAGGACATGATTCCATAACTGTTTTACACGCCTATCGACAATGATAACTTATCAGTTATCAGTCACAATATACAGTTTCTGATAGGTTGAAATCTTAATGTCTATTTCTGTTTCTAATATTTCCGCCATTGTGCGCAACTCTAAGTTATAGATTACGTTACGTATATTATAGCAAAAATGCACGCGTTATCTAGACGTATTTTCTGAACGCAGCCGGAATAGCGCTGACTGGTTGCTTCAATGACGCATTCTGTATTCCGCAGTCCTATTTCAGACCGTGTGATTTCATCCTTAAGGTGCAGCTACAATAAAAGGAATCAGGAATAAGGAATAAGGCTTTCAACCTATTAGATATTGGATACACTGGAATACACAGTTTCTGATAGGTTGGAATCCTTATTCCTTATTCCTTCTATGTGGCCGTATCATTAGACTGAACTTAAGACGGTCTTAAATGGGTGCTTTCCATTTGATGACACAAGTCGACACAAATGTCGTTTTATCTGTATTACTCTCTGAATATCGACAAAAATAGAACGACGTTTGTGTCGACTTGTATCAACTTGTGTCATCAAATGGAAAGCACCCAATGTAAAAACTGACTGTTGATGCGTTCAGGAGAACGCTATTGGCGCTACTTTTGTTATTCTATCTTTGTTGTTTATTAGACATAAAACAGGGATAGAATGACAGAAATAGCACTAATAGCATCTTCCCGAACGTATCTTATAAATATTGGTCTAAGGGTGCGATTATATGTAGCGCGGTATGCGGTACAGAAACTAACTAGGTAACTATAGAAACCGCACAAACTGTGCCGCTTGCTTCTTTTCTCTTCTATTATACGTAGCGCGATAAACAGCACGGGCTAGTGATAAATAAACTTTAATATAAATTTTTTTAAATATATTAATTTATTTCTTTGCACATTTCATCAATACTCTTATTTTTTTCAACGGATTTACTTAATAATTGCATTTAAATCAATTTAAATGTATCCGAACTAATAAGCACTAGTCTATACTATCCACTGTCTACATGACAGATTTTCTAATCTCAACAACTTTTCCTGGTTACATAACATTTTTCCGAAAGAACTAGACTGGAAAATGTTGATACTAACAACAACCCTTAGGCAACATGATTTTAACACAATATAATCATACTGTAAACAATTGACAACAACAGAGAAAAATATCAGGGCGTTCCTCGTCTCGATTCCAGGCCTGGTCTCTCCTCCGAATTGTAGACTTTCGCTCTGCC
Source organism: Trachymyrmex septentrionalis (assembly GCF_001594115.1). NCBI lineage: Eukaryota > Metazoa > Arthropoda > Insecta > Hymenoptera > Formicidae > Trachymyrmex > Trachymyrmex septentrionalis. The sequence goes on along the minus strand of NW_017305705.1, from coordinate 3,163,610 downwards.
ACTGAGCCACACAGTCCTGACGCTATTGGTATTTCTGTTGTGTCCATATCTAGTAAATTTCTTACAATACCCAGTAGCGACACTGAACGTCGGTACCTTTGATGTAAGTGTTCTTAGATCACATGATTCACCGCCATGTTGTGAAGTATACACAGTAGAGTTATGATAGGATAAGCTCTTAAATTTGAATTTCTATTAAACTTTTAAAACGTCCGCAATATTCCAAGTATACAAATGATACCGATACATGCGCACTAAAAATTGCAGATTACAAAAAAGTTCACTATTGCTATAACTAAACTATGATTTTAATTTGTACGAATTAGTAACACTGTTGAAGTAGTAAGTCCATAAGTTTGTCCATAAGTCTATACCACAAACTTATGGATTTACTATAATTTCTATAATTTTTATAATTTCTATATATTTATAATTCTATTTCTCTTTGGGGCGACTAAGGACGCCAGTCCTTGGATAATGGATTAGATACTCTACTGGCGCTTTAGACTGCGCGCATGCGCGAATGCGGGGCATGTTTGGCAGCAGTACTTCAACGGTGTTACTAATCCATACACAAATTAAAATTGTATCACTTAAGGGTTTTGTAAGTATCAACATTTTCCAATCTAATCAATCATGAAACTTTATCCCTAGAATAAAAAGTGAAAAGTAAAAATTTTCACCATTGAAATTAATGGAGAAATTTTTCATCGCATGCTCCATCTAGTACTATATATCGATGGTTTGTGTGGATATACCCTTACGGTTATTGTAGAATAAGCAAAAAAGGCTCTCGACACAGAGGATGCATTCCGTTTCACGCATAATGCACATGATACATCATTTAGGGTATAAAGAAAATTATCCAATCACATTTTACGCGTGTCTTTATAGAAGAAATGCGATTGGATAATTTTCTTCATGCATATGTTTATGCGACTATGCAAATTTGTGTGGATATAGTCTTAAGCGAGGAGCACAAACTCTTGCATAATGCATAGTAGCCATTCTACAATAAGCCATTAATCATAAATCAGAAGTTAGAAGTTGGAAATTGACGACTGTGATTTGTCAATTTCCAGCTTCTAACTTCTGACTAATAGCTTATTGTAGAATGCGTAATGCATGAGAAAATGTACCAATCAAAGTTCTTCATTTCCTTCCTTTCCAAATGAAATAAAGAACTTTGATTAATTGGATTTCTTATATCTTATGTGTTATGCGTTATGCAAGAGTCTGTGCTTCCCACTTTATCTTTATTGTTCATCGAATGTTAAATAAGGATAAATAATATATAGTGTACATGATGAAACGGAATGCATTGACACGCATTTTACAATAAGTCATTAGTTATAAATCAGAAGTTAGAAGCTGGAAATTGACCAATCACAATCGTTAACTTCCAATTTTTAACTTCTGATTTATGACTAATGGCTTATTGTAGAATGGCCATGAGACTTTTGCATAACCACCGACGATATACTATTAAAGACTGTCAATCCTAAGCAAATTTTCGATGGTAAAAGGGCCTCAAAGGCCCGGAGATAATTGAAGAACGCTAACATTATCGACAATTGATATAAAGTTGCTATTATTAACATAAATATTTGGTTCATACATTATTAAATTCATGATTTTTTTATTACATAAATTTTCCATAAATAAATATGCATACTTGTAAAGCTATAATATTCTATATATTGCAGAAAAATTACAATTTTTTCTCTGCAGTTATCATCTTTGTTGATAATCAAACTTTAATGGCACTAAAATCACAATTTTAAAGAAAAATCGATTATTATTGAGTTCTGCATGCATAAATATGTCTACTAAACTAATAAATCATAAAATTAGTACAATATTTTCAGTTTTTAACTCTTAATTACTTCAATATTTACAAGGACGCCAACTCCCATAAGGATGTCGGTCTTTAATAATATCTTGTCGGTGGCATAATACATAACGCATAGTGCATAAACGAATCAACCAATCAAAATCTTTTCTTTACTCCCATTTCAGGAAAAGAAGAATTTTGATTGGATGATTACTTATACACTATGCATTATGCGTTATACAAGAGTCTGTGCTGCGGCCATAAAAAGCTGTGTACAGTCAAGTTGGCATAAGCGTAAATTCTTTTTTTTATTAATCTTTGAAGAAATGAACCAATCGTGCATACGAGAAACGCGGTATTAGTGCTTCCGATTGCTTCTTTAGCGTTAAGTTGATCGATCGATTTTTCTGAGAATAGCATTATGCAAATTCGTCGTTACATGAGGTGTGCAGTTGTGTGCAGAGTTGTGTGCTGTAACTAAACCACACGTATGCTCACTTATTGCCTTTTATCTTGCCTTCGGAGTGCCTCAGAGAATTGTTTGTATTCATTCGCGTTTGGGTGTCTAGTCTTTTTTGCAAGCAATATTAATAGTTAACAGCTGGTAGTCGTAGTTGCAGGATGTCTATTGTAGATAAAATTTCTCACTGTCAACGCAATTTAGAGACTTGTGGTGATAACGAGGATCGAGTACGTATATTATAGTACGATAATGCTATAACAAGATATTCAAGTCCAATAATTTATATAATTACTAACCAGCTGTATGTAAAACTCTTTGTAATCATAGATCATCTATCTATATATTTACATTAATACTATTTTTGCAAATACTATTTTCTTGAACATATGTTATGTTGTTTTTAGAAAAACTTTTATAAATATCTTTTAACAATCTCTACTAGTGATAATATGTGTGTATATATGCGTGTGTGCATGTGTGTGCTATTAAACTATAAATTAAACAATGTTATGATGCTACAAATAAATGTTTGTACAATATATGTCCTTAGATAGATTATATTACATATTTCTTATATAAGATTAAAAATAATTACAAAAATAATTATTATTATAAGACCATTACAATAGTCATAAATAAAGATTATTCAAAATTATATCTTATACATATACATACAATATTTATACATAATTGAATTTAGAATAATAACTACTTAAATATTAACTTATAATAATAATTTTTATTCTTAATATTCTTGTTTTTAATATTCTTATAAGAAAAGCATATATAATCTTTTTAAAGACATATTATATAAATATTTATTTGTATCATTATCATATTACTTTATTTATATTTTATTGTTATATTATTGTTAGTAGAAATCATAAAAAGATCTTACACATTTATAGGATATTTCTAAAAATAGTAATGTAACATAAGTTAAAGAAAATGATACTTTATAATCTATATCAAAAGAATATAAATTTCTTACATATTATTGTGTTCCCACAGATTTTACATTACATTTCCAAATTATATAAACTACCCGTGACAGTACAACATCTTCAACAGACAGGAGTAGGAAGAACTGTGAACGGCTTAAGGAAATACCATGGTGCTGTGGGTGATGCTGCTAAATCTCTAGTTTGCAAATGGAAGACTATGGTAGCAGATGATATTGAAGATTCCAGTGATAGAGAAGATGAGGATGAAACACATTTAATTGATGCTTCTAAAACTTATACTGATATTCCTGAATCTCCAGTACCAGAGGATATAGAAGAAAGTGATTCTTCATTTGAACAGTCATCAGAATCAAAATATAGACATAAGGAAGACAAGAATACTTCTATGAAACATAGTGTAGTGCATTTGTCCAAGTCAGAGGAAAAACACGAAATGCATGAAAAAAATAAACATTCTTCTAAACATCATTCTCATAGCGAAAAAAGATCCAAAGAATCAAAAAGCTATAAAAGTACCATAAATAAAGAAAGTTATAGTTCGACAAAATATAATCATAGCAAGAGTGATGATTTGAAAAAGACTAATGATAAAATTACCCAGATAAATGAAGACAATAATAGAAAGAGAAAAGCAAACGACTCCAGTTCTCTGATGAAGGAAAATAAGAAGACGAAATTATCAGATAGCAAAAGTGACGATGAAAAATCTCAACTCCTTGTTTCAGAACATAATCGTTCCCATCTGAAATCTTCTGGAATTCAGATAGAGGTGAAAATTAAAGTAGAAGATGAACAATTTTCAACAACTGATAACAAACAAAATATTAAACAGGAGAAGTATTTACAGGAAAAATCTAAGAGCAGTTGCAGTAAGCTTAAGTCTCAAGAATCAAGTAGTAAAGTAAAGAACAGCAGTGAAAAACAAAAGCATAAAAAAAAAGAACATACTAGTCATAAAAAACATGATATAAAAAAAGATCCCAATCATCATTCTAGCAAAGAAACTTCTAAATCAAGAGTCAGTTCCTGTAGTAGTAAAGATTATATTAAGAGCAAAGACAAGGATAAGAGAAAGGAGCATAAGGAGAATAAGAATAAATATGAGAAGAAAAAAGAGACAAAAATTAAGTTAATGCAGGAAATAAATGGTGATGAAGGAATAGATTGCAATTCTGGTGTGTTAAAAGAATCATTTATGTCACATTATGTACTTAAAAGTAATACTATAATAATATAAATAAATAAAATTCAATAATCTGAGAGCAATTTTTATAAAAATATAACTTTTAAATACTTATAATTAAAAAATAAATAAATTTTCAGAACTTTACAAATAAAATCATATTTCATTTTAAAATTATTTTTCTTAGATTATATTATATTATCTTAATTCGTATTGGTTATCATATATTTAGAGTCATCATATATTTCTGACCAAAACTGAACCAAAACCCTCGGCTACATATCAATTTCAATCGAAACCGAAACCAAAATTAAAAAATAGAAATCCTATAAAGGTCATATTATGTATAGATATGTCCATATATCATATACTTTTTCTTCATAAACATCATAATTTATTGAAACAATAATTAAATTTCAGCCGAAATAAAAAACCGAAATTTCGATTGTGTGTCAATTTTGGCCGAAGAATATAAGTACTTATTCTTTATAAACATCATAATTTAATTATTGAAACAATAATTATACATATTAAAAATAACATTTGTGAAGAACATATTAAAAATAATATTTATGGTTTCAGTCGAAATTGATACATAATGAGTGTTCGTTTTCAGTTTTGGAAAAAGTTTTTGTCGTACTCTACATGTATTAGATCTCTTATACATTATATTTATTTCATTCTTTAATTTAATTGTAAAATAAATTATATATGAAATTAAACCAATTTTTATTGTAAAATTTAATGTTATAGAATACATTTAAAAGCTTATTTTATAAAATCAAAATAAAATCTTAAATATTCTTAAAGTTAGCTTTTATTTAAAAAAAAAATGAGAATTTAATTTTTTTTAAATTTCATTCAAAGTTTCTCATGTATTTTTGCATAAAGTCTTTTTTACATTGAATTTACATTACTTTTTATAATATAACAAATAAATGATACATTGATACATGTTGGTTGTGTTTCAAAATTCACAGCGCTGAATCTACAGTTTACGTTACGTATACTACATTTGTCAGCATTGACAGTGAATTTTGGAACACAGTCATTGTTTATATATTAATAAGCGTATAATTTTATCTTGAATCAATATCTAATTTTTACAAAATTTATAGTTAATAAAAATGATTAAGGATAGAAAATTATATACAATAAAAAAATAATTAAATTCAGCAAACTACACATAATATTTTAAACCAACACTTCTTATATATTTAATAAAAGTTTGTCTTTTGAAATTTCTTATATTGAATTCGATTCTATTCAATATTAATACTATTAATAGATAAATAATTACTATTACTGATAAATATTACTGAGTAGTTAAATTAATTAATATTATTAAAAAAATAAATAAGTGTAGAATATTTTTAAAAATCATAAAACTTTTGTATAAAATTTGTATAATTTGTAATTTTATATAAAAGTTTATTCAACGAAAATATTAGATACAACCGTGTCATATTTCTATTCTTTTCAGGTGCAAGTTTTGCAGAAGCACTTGGCATGTGCTCCATGCCTCAGCTATCAAAAAAACGTCAGAGTAATTTATCTAATACAAATCCCAGTAAATCAAGTAAAATAGAACTGACGTCTCCAGTTACTAATAAAAAATTGCCAGCTGTGAAAATTGAACCAGAATGCGATGACAATCCAAATGTAATTTTTATATTCTATTATACTTCTTATTTTAGTATCTTTACTTATTAAAAGAACTAAATCTAACAACTAAAAACTTTATTTTTAGCCACCATCTCTTCTAGCACCAAATGTAAAATTGGAACCATTAAATGTGGATTTGGCATCTACATTACCTGAAATTAGTCCCAATTACAAGCCACTGCCATACATTAATCCTATGCAACGCAAAGAAGAAATAAAGTCTGTTGATGATATCATTTATATCAAGAATCAAAGGTAGTTATACGTATTCTTTGCAATACAAATAATAAAATAATATTTTTATATCTTAATATATCTATTATTGTACTGTTTACTTTATGCATTATTTATTCTTGTTCCAGAACAAAAGTGTATTCTGGTAATAAAGTTGGTTACACAAGCGTGCCGACATTATATGAAATGTGCATCAGAGTGTTGATAGAAAATATCGATGGTAAGCATCTTTCTTGATTCCGGTGAAATTATGTTCTAATGTCCTAATGGTAAATGTTTTTATTGCTAGCACTCGAGTTTACTGGCGGTGTACCATATGATATATTAAAGCCAATTCTAGAACGTGCCACATGTGATCAATTATTTATGTTAGAGCATCATAATCCATACCTTATAGAAGACACAGACGTGTTATGGAAATATCATTGTAATCGGGAGTTTAAGAATAAAGAGAGACAGGAAATGGAGTCATGGCGTGAAATGTACATGGTAAATGAATTAAGAATTATGAAACTAGAACAATAACGTATGCAACGATGTGTTTAAAATTTTATATATAATGGACTTATAAAAATTTGCCTTATTTATATTAACATTGTGCATATTAACATTAAATAGCGCTGCTTGGATGAAAGAGAAGCAAAATTAAAAACACTCACCGCCAATATCAAACAATCTATAGATAAGTCCGTCCCAATGAGATCGACTAAACTTGCTTATGTAGATAATGTCGTGAAACCACCACGTAATGTATTGAAAAAACAAGCAAAATATGGTACAGCTAATGCCACTCCAGCTACTATCTCCAGTGTAAAGAAAAAGTTAACTGGCGGTGGTGCAGTTAACAATGCGACGAATATTGCTGTACCACCACCGCCGATGTCTCGCTTTAAAGCATCAAGTATGTATTTATTTCAAAAATTTCATTATAATTAAAATTTTATTATAATATTAATATTAATTCAGGGCTCGGTCTTATTTCAAATAAATTTATTTAAAATATATATTTTAAATGAAAAAATTAAAAAGTTATTTAGTATTTATTATTTTAAATAATTTCTTTTGATTTATTTCTTATTTAATATTTTAAAGTAATAAGTTTTTGAAATTTTGCAATTCACACTTCAGGGCGAGGAGCAGCCTGATACTCAGTATTATACTGAGTATCAGGCTACTCTTCGCCCTGATGAAATGAACTGCAAGGTTCGCAAAACGTTAGCATTCCAAGAATGGATTTGGATAAGGAGAAAACCCGCGAAACGCATAGTCTTTATATAGAAAGTATCATGGAAGTCTCAAGAATATTTTTGGAACTTATTTTTTATTTTTTATTTTAAACAAGTTGTATCAGTTTTTATCGATTTTGTATTTTAAATAATTTTCTCGAACCTATTTTATATTTTTTATTTTAAATAAATTGTATCAGTTATATTACCGATCCGTCAGTAAAAGTGACAGTGAGTAGTTAAATTATAATAGTATACTTATGATAAAGTATAGCATGGAGTATGAGATACCATCCATGTATAATTTATGTTGATTTTCCACCTGATCGCGAAGATTTAATACTATTAAGTATTAATTACAGGTTATAGCTATAGAAAAACTGAAGCGTTATACTTATAAATGCACTTATTTAAATGCATATATTCAAATAAACAAAATCATTCAAATATTTTGTATTTATTTTGAAACATTTATTTAAAATATATATTTTTTATTTTATATCTTAAATAAGTTTTCGAAATCTATTTTTTATTTAAAATAAGATATACCTTCTGAAAACTTATTTAAAATAAAAGAGAAGTTATTTTTATATTTTAAATAAAAGTTATTCTATATTTTAAATAAATAAATGCATTTTTTGGGCCCTATTTTTTATTTTAAATAATTTTTTGTGAAATATTTCTTATTTAGAACTTTAAATAAGTTCTTAGAACTTATTTTATATTTTTTATTTTAAATAAGACATTATAAATTATTTTACCGAGCTCTGAATATTATGAAAGTTAATGTATTATATTTATAACCAATATTAACCGATAAGTATTATATTTAACCAATAATTATTTTTGGTAGCATCAAGTGGCATGAAGAAGACAAAGGCACCACTTATGGCAAAGGCATTGCAGTTAATAAAAGGTCGTTATAAACGGTAGTGATAGCAGTAGTTTTACGAATATATACTACAAATCATTAATCATTCAATTCTAATAAACTGTACATTTGTTATCATTTCTTATATAGAGTGTCTGGAATTGAAATGTCGGGAGCGTGTAGGGGATCGATAAAGTAAGAAAAAAAATCTCGTAGACATATACTCGTTTTTGCTTCGTTTTGAAGAAAATCGCAAAAAAAAGACAAAACGTAGTTTTTATTTTTGTATTTTCTTATTACTTATTCATACTGTATTTCACTTGCTTAATGTAGATATTGTTTAAAATGTTGACCTCTTGCAGCAATGCAAGCATTGCATCTAGTACGGACAGTTCACGTTGCAGCTAAACACTGATCTAGCGATATTTGGTGCAGCCTCAATTTCTCAATTGTTCTCTTGAGTTGATTGACGATGAGTAAATTTCCTGCTTCAGGACTCTTATACAAAGAAGTCCAGTGGAGTCAGATCAGGTGATTGAAGTGGCCACTACTCCTCCATGTCCAATCTATCATTGTAGAAAATGTCTAGCCAAACTCGAGTAGTTCTGTCATAATGAGCTGGACACCCATCGAGTTGAAATCACATTTCAACCCGTTGTTATAGGTAGATATCTTATAAATAATCAAAGAAGTCAGTCTCCAAAAAATCTGTATATCTGGCTACATTTAATCTATCGAGTAAAAAAATGGTTCCACTAGACAAATACAAAAAAGTTTTCACCTGAAAATGGAATTATTATTATTATTATTGTCGTTGTTATTATTATTTTCGTGTACGATTTTAGCGACGATAATATTTTAGAAGTAGTGCAAGAACGAAGCAACTATGTTTTGTTTTTTTTTTGCGATTTTTTTCAAAACGAAACGAAAACGAGCATATCTCTACAGGACTTTTTTTTCTTAGTTTGTTGATCCTCTACACGCTCCCGAAGTTTTGAGATTTAAATTTCAGACACCTGTATATTAATCATTTCATTGCGATTATTTCACTTAACACATTCCCTGCCGCATATGCGCCTCGCGATTAAAGCGGGAAGCACAGATTCTTGTATGACGTATAACACACACAAAACATAAGAAAACCAATCAATCAGTTTTTTATTGTATGGAAAGGAAAGAAATGAAGAACTTTGATACATTTTCTTACGCATTACGTGTTATGCGTTATACAATCGCGTTATGCGTGCTTCTCGTTTTACTTTCCATTTAATACTTTATGATATTGTGTTACCTGCATGAAAAAACATAAAATATTTTATATATAATATTCTATAAAAAAATATTCTATATATAATTATATAGAATTTTATATATAATTAGATATATATAAGTTTATATACAAGGTGTTTCATTTTAAATGATATAGTCTATTATCTCGCGAATCGATGATTTTATTGAAAAATTTTTCGAATGAAAGTTGCATGGCTTGAAGGGGGACACATAATGGAAATGTGGACTTGACCTTGAGTGACCTTCAAGTCAAGTCAAAATCATTAATGGTTTTTAAAATAGAAACCTCTATTTTTTATTACATATTCTTGTAGCTTATCTTAAGAGCTTTCCAAAACACTATAATAAAGTTATTTTCCGTAAAAACTAAACTAAACTAAAAAAACCAACTAAAGCAAGACCGATCACTAATCCAGCCAACTAAAGCAAGACCGATCACTGATCCAGCCGACTAAAGCAAGATCAATTCGAATATGTTTTTAGCCGTTGATAAGATGTTCAAATGGAGCTCCATTTTCTTGCAGACATATCGTTTCTCAAAGTTTTCTACTGTTGAAATTAAAATATTTTGAGGAATACTACGACAAACATTAATTATTCGATTTTTTATGTAGCCCCACAAAAAAAATTATATGAAGTTAAATCGAGAGACCATAGAAACCATCGAATATATCCATACATCCCTATTTATCTTTTATGAAAAATGTTATTGAGGTATTATAGTCACAATGAGAATGGGATGACGCACTATCTTGTTGCCACCACATTTTTTGTCGAATAGCAAGATCAAACCTCTTCTAAAAGCTCAGGCAATTTATTCTGCAAGAAAAAAAAGTAAGATTCCCCATTTAAACGGTTATCAAAAAAGTATGGAGCAATCAAATATCTATTTACAATTCTGCACCAAGTGTTTAAACTCGATGTTAATTATGAACACGTTGAGTCCAGTGAGGATTGTATGTAGACCAATAATGACAGTTATGCCTGTTGAATTGTCCATTGTTATGAAATAAGGCTTCGTCACTGAAGAGAACATACTGGAAAAAAGTTGGATCTTCTCTTATCATTTGTAATGCCCAATGACAAAATTGTCTTCTTAGCCTCATATTATTTTCACTTACATCTAGAATTAAAGCGATGTCGTAAGGATGGAATTTTTGTCTTTGAAAAATCCTCCACACAGACATAAGGAATTCCTAAATTACGTTGCAGTTCTCTAGTCGAAATATAAGGATTTAAGTTTATCATTACTAGCACTGCTAATACACGCGGATCATTAACGTCATCTTCAACATTTATTTGCTTGCGATTTATCTTATGGATTCTTCTACGCTCTCGTAATAAAATTCTTCTTATTTACATTGCATTTGGATGCCGTCTAAACGGATATCTATTACGATACAATCTTTCTGCTCTAATAATTTCGTCCAGCTTCACCAAGCACAAGACTATCAACGATTTCATTTGAACTGTAAGCAGCCATTTTGAAAAAAGCTTTGAAAAAAATCACTAATGTAAAAAAATTGAAAGAAAAAGCTGTACGAAAAAAAAAGAAAAGTTGAATCGTTCAATTGGAAAGGATTGGATCACTCAATTCCATGCGCGTGAGCGTATGTCGGATAACGCCGACGATACTGTAACTTTCAAGCTCCATAACTGGGAAAAGAAGACTCAATAAATGTAAGTTTATTATAGTGTTTTGGAAAGCTCTCGAGATAAGCTACAAGAATATGTAATAAAAAATTGGGGGTTTTCATTTTAAAAAAGCATTAATGACCTTGACCTGATTTTGACAAGGTCACTCAAGGTCAAATCCACATTTCCATCATGTGTTCCCCTTCAATCCATGCAACTTTCGTTCGAAAATTTTTTCAATAAAATTATCGATTCGCGAGATAATCGACCATATCACTTAAAATGAAACATCCTGTATAATTATATATAAATATATATAATTATATACAATTATATATAATACAGTTATCACATTATGAAACATTAGTTTTCTTTATAATAATAATCTATAATTTTATGAACGTATTATATATGTTAAATATATATGTATTGTATAAGCAAAATTATTAGTCTTATTGTTGGTCACATATGACTCATACAGTTCAAATGAAAAGTTATTGAAAATTGGCAGGAAATGTGTTAATGTAGCAATGAATTTTGCATATATTTTTTAAAATATTTATATTTAATAGCTCAGAGCTTCCCAAATTTATATGTGAATCATGTATCATTTTTTAAAACTATACATTCGCGACCTATCTAACTTTAATAGATATGAAAAAGTAGGAAAGAGGAAGGGATAAATTAATTATATCATTTATACTTTGCTCCTACTTTTTAATTTTTTTGTTTCCTTTGTTTCTTAATAACTTTGACGTCTACATCAAATGTGAGGCATTTTTAGACACAAGGAATTTGATAATTGTAGTTTGTTTTGGAATTTAATTTTAATTCCCATCATTGTTGGAAATTTAATTTCACATATACAAAATCATGAAAGAGCATGTGTACGTAAGTTCGTATTATACTGAATAATGAAGTGTAATTTAATATTAAAAATTTTTTGCGATTCACTAAAAATTTGTTCGCAATTCACTAGTGAGTCGCAACTCATACTTTGGGAATCCCTGTAATAGAGCATAAAGCGATAACATAATTGCATGTAATCATATAATTGTACAGAGAAGCTTTATAGTTTTATTCATTCCAATTAAACGTAGTAAAACATAATTATGATAAAATTTATAGTAAGAAATTACATCAATAGCTCAGCTACAAAAGCTGACAATAATGAATTTTTCCTTTCGAGGGAAGGGCATTCTAAACTCTTAAATCCTAAAAATTATAAATACAGTAAGTCAAGTAAGAGCGTGGTCGGCCTAACTCAAAGCTAATAAAAGATATCGCCCTAAATCTATCATGAATCCATGGAGGGCACCTTTGTCCTTGATGCACATCAAGGAAGATTCAGTTGTCATTGAACTTTCTTAAAAGAATCACATTAAGCGCCATGAGTACCAAATACACATCACGCTATGAAGCGTGTTCCTCGTTGTGTTTCTCTGCACACACCCGAAAGGTCCAAAAATGTCACAATTAGCGGCTGCTAAATATATGAAAAAGTCGAAATCATTCGTACAGAAGTGAGTGCAGCGATATAATGTGGCAAAAAATGTCGATTTACCGGAACGTGGTTCGATATGTAAAGTGGACAAAAAAAGACGATAAAAAAATAGTGAATCTGTTTTCGCGGAATCCTGGCTTAACATTGCGTCAAGGACAAGCAAAATTAAAGCAGAAAGGTTTAGATATATCGTATGAAACTATTCGAACCTATCTCAAGGCTAATAACATGAACTCGACCACGCTCTTACTTGACTTACTGTAGATTAAATAGACAAAATTTTAGATTATTTCTTTTGTATCGAATTATAAGTTTGTATATTTTTTCCATTTTTAATTTTTAAATTCTTAATCTGAAAAAGGACTTAGTTTTTTTTCCGATCTTAAACTTTTTGGAATTAAATTTTAAATTTTGCTTTAACAATTTTCCATATAGCTTTCAAAGACAGATTTTAGATAAAGTATGTTACCAATTTTTCATGATAGAAAGGTAACAAATTTTGCAATAAGAATTTGATCAAATTTGTTGCCAATCTGTCAGTAAATTGCTAGTTGGGTCATCATTAAATCAAATATTAATTCGAGAGAAACACTTCAAACAACAATTCGATATCCTTGCATGTCTATTAGACGTTAGTAGATTAGACATCTAAGAATGTCTTTGGGCAGTACATTGTACGTATAATAGACATTTATGGGATTTGGTTTGGACGTTCATATGACGTCAAATTATTACTTGAGACGTTAGTGTGTTTTAAATGTTGCTGTGATTTTTCGATTTTATTAGATATATTTTTATTATATGTATTTTCTGTAAATATTACATCATGGAAAGGCATGAGCAACAGTTGGTTAATTAAATAATCTACTTTAACTTAAATCGTATAATTATATTATGAAAAATTCTTCTTATTTCACTGATATTATAAATTTAATAGAAGGCAAACGTACTGGATGTCTCATTGACTTTACTTAATGTTTTATTTTGCATATAAAATAAGTTAAAATTGATTACTTTAGTAATATTAACTAATATTGGTTAATATTACTATAGTAATCAATTATTATAGTACGCTAATATGTATTAACGCGTGCGCGCGCAATTTTAAATCAATAAGCGTGAGATGTCCTGTATTTTCATTATTAAAATATGTACCTAGATCACTTTACTTGTACGTAACTTAATTAACTTATATACGTAGTTAAAATTTAACTTATTATACTATATATAT